>NW_021639843.1:149478-185375 GCF_002087225.1 Trypanosoma theileri | reverse complement strand
AAAAAAAAAAAAAGCGAAAAACAAGAAAAACAACAAAACGCCCGACGCTACCTAAGATTTCGAAAGGGCACATATACAATCAAAAAAAAAGTGATAAAAAGAAAGAAACCTGTCATTCTTCTTCTTTTCCCTCTTGGGTAGGGTGCCCGCCTTCCCGCCTTCTTAAACCGGGGAAAAAAAATAACAACAACAAAAACGACAACAAAAACCTGGTTTTCTTCTGGCAGCGAGGGACAAGGCTTCCCATTTCTTCTGCTGCAAGTGCCTTTGGTCCCTTTCTATTATTATTTTTTTTTTTCTCTTTTTCCTTTTCCCAATTACCCATTTGCCTAATATTTGAAAATGACGTTTTCAAGTGGTTGACGTTCGGCTTTGCATGTCACTGCGGCCTCCCGATATTCATCTAGCACGGCTCGTGTTACTTTACGGTTGTTTTCAATGTTTTTAAAGTCAAACTCATTCGCTACAATAGCCGGCGGAAACTGATTAAGATGGGAAAGGTGGGTCTGATACGCATCTGTTTGAAAGTACAACTGGTACACACGGTAAATAGAATAGCCGACAATACTGAGCAACAAAAAATCTCCCACAACAGTATACTGTCGGGTTTCATCAGCGATACTCTCCCGTCGACTAAGGTGGTGATACCAGTCAGACTTAAACGGGAGTTTAACTGGCCATGGCCAACCGCCATAAGTCTCGTTTCCGGCCCTTCGCAAAATTGTACGTGCAAACATTGCGGATAAGATATGAAAAACAATACAACTCCAACTATTTCTTGTTTATTCTAAACGTAATCCCCTTGCTTCATTTTAAAAAAAAAGGATGAAATAAGTATACCCCAATACTATATTAGAAAACAACAACAACAGTAATAACGGTAATTTTGCTAGTTAATAACTTTATTTTGCATAAGATTCTTAGTTGTCGTGCAAACCAATAACAGAAAAACGATATTCAGAGAGTGTGAATAACACTTCTCCCTTCATAAATTATGGTGACCCACACCAAAAAAAAAGCAATTAAAAAATTACTTTAAATAACCTCAGTATGTATTCATTATTATAGGAACCCCTTGGTTTATAACAGAAAGAAAAAGGCAACAAAGGGAACGATGAAGTTACCCCTTAATTCTTTCCGGATGAGTTTAAGATAGATCCACCGCCCACTCTTGCAGAAAGAAATATGCCACAGAGAGTGGTCGTCTTTCCTGTACGGTTTCCCACCCCCTCTTCCCTTGACGGAGAGAAAATATAGGAAGAGTAGCATGAATAGCATTTTGGTAATCACGGTGTGATAAACAACATCATTTGTAAATCCGAAGGAACAGAATACGCCGATGAAGAAAAAAAAAAAAACCGTGCAAATCCTGTGAAACGAAAAAAAAAAATGATATCTGCAGTACTACTACTACTACTACTACTACTACTACCCATATGACCATGATTACCCCATAGCATCAGATAAAATAAAAGAGAAAGAAGAAGAGAAAAATTACAGGAAAGTGTCAATTATTTTAACTTTGAATTTCACCATCAAGTCGGAATAGATACAAGTCTTTCCTTCTCTCTTTCACACACAGACACATATGCACACTCTTTCCCCGTGTGTGCATGTGTATGTGTGTATACGAAATATCAAAACTTGTTTTCATAGCTCCTTTTCAAAACGGCTCAAAAGAAAAAGAAACAGAATCAAATGCAGAGAAAAAAAAGAAGATAAAGAAAAAAGCAAATGGCAAGAATGCAATAGTAGAAGAACTCTAGAGGTAATTGCCATTCTGAAATTCATGGTTAGTACATAAGAACAAAAGAAAAAAAGCAATAGATAAAGCGAAATCACGAAAGCATTCTGAAATAAACGTACTTTCCCATTCTCTTTTTTCTAATCCCCTTAATCTTTCTCATACTTTTTTCCATTCCTTCTTTTTTTTTGTTTTCTTTCTTGTATATACAACTCCATATATATATATATATATATATATATAAGGATTTCCCACATTTTTTTTTTTTAAAAGACAACACTATTGATCATTGCACCAATGGACTGGTTAAGGTTAGCATTGATAAACCCTTCAGCCTCTGACTGTAGATGGGCGATGGGATTTGTTCGTCCAACATTACCCACATCATCCTCATCAAGACCCTGGACAATAAATCGTTCAGATTGTGTGGATAAAGAAGTAAGTAATCGAATCTTTTCTCGCACGGTTTGACGTTCAAATTTTTCCATATTTTCAATACGGAACCCTTCTTGCCAACCCTTCTTGTACACATTTAATAATAATGCCAATTCATGGTTCTTCTTCCGAAAAGTAATAGGAAGACTATAGTAGTCTCGATCGAGTCCCCGGGAGAGTGCGACTAGTTGTGGCCGTGCCAACCATCCAATGTTGCTTGTAGTCTGTCGCGGCTCCACAGTCATCATACGCCCTCCTGTAGCAGGATCTCTTGTGGTGCGGAAAGCATCAATCACAACTTTTCCACGTACTGATTGGATAGGATCAACGACCACGGATACGCTGCGTGGTGTTAGTTGTTCATAGCTGCTCGCTGTCATAATATCTTCACCGGAGAGCCAACAACCAAAACCCGGGTGACTGTGGTACCATCCAACAACTTTCTCTGAGCGACCCACCACAGAGAGTTTATCCAACATATGCACCTGATACTCTGGGTCAACAGCTTCTACAGATTGACCAGTGGCTGTTTGCGGCATGGAAAATACATCTGTTACACGAATAGTGTAATTATCAATCTGTTCACCAATCATGAGTCCCATTACCTCCAAAGGTACTCCTGCTCGACCATGAAGTAACATCTTCAAGAGAGCGAGGGATGATATTTGAACAGTCTCAGCTGTGTCACGCAAGTCTTCTGATGGAACGGCCATACCACCCGAAGCTCCTGCCTGGGCTCGTATCATATTAGCAACATTCTGCATTTTTCCTACGAAAAAAAAAGAATATATATATATATAGTTCCCTTCTGATTTTCTTTTTCCTAATTTGCTGTTTCACTAGAGAAAAAAAGAGAAAATAACAAGAAAGAAAAGGAATTATATAATAAGTAGGTAATGTGAGAAATATGATAGTTTGAGTTTAAAACGTTATATTTCTTTCATTCTTTTTTTTTTTTTGTATTTCAGAGCTATATATCAGGATTGCTCTATCAAAAAAAAAAAAAAAAAAAAAAAATGACCACCTCTAGATATCTAAGTCATCAGTATCATTACTACCACTCTCGTCGTAGTAGTAGCCCATCTTCATGCTCCTCTGCCCCTCTTTGGCTAACCTTGTTATAATCCTCACTATCATCACTATCATCATCATCATCATCATCATCAACCCCAATATCACTGTCATTGTCAATATCACTGTCTGAAAGAAGAAGTTCCTTTTTCTCATCAACTCGAGCGGTACATCTAAATAAAGAGTTTCTTGCAGCAAGGGTTTCTTTTTCAACTTCTTCAACAAAACCAAGCACCCCATCAATGATACGAAACAATGTTAATGCGGGTACATATTCTGATGTTCTTGTCTGAGAAATACCAAGATTTTCATCTCTAGTTAACTCATGATGCTGTGAATGTTGATGATCACTTGAATCTACTCTTAGCTGCTGATCACGTAGTGCACTAAGAAATTGCTGTAGATCACGACACGAGGTTGTTACTCGAGAAGAAGCACGTTCACTGATATCTTGCACTTCCTCTGCAAGGGATGTTAGAGCTTGACGAAGAATAGCAATAGTTTTCCCAGTATCAATATTGTTTCCATTTTCTCTTTCATTTCTAGAATCTATTTTATCATACTCATCTACTACTCCAATCTCTGCTCGAGCACGTTCAAGACGATGACGGTATTGATGTTGTTCTAATAAAGTAGCATGTTCAGTCTGCACATCCTTAAGGTGCTGTAAAGTACATCTTGCCAACTGATCGTAGAGATTAAATAATTCAAGACTATTCTTTCCTGTAACTCGTCTACGCACTTCACCCCGCAATGTCTGCAGTTGACGCCAGAGTGCTGATGCGGAAGAGGAAAGAAGACGTGGTGAATCACCAAATGAGAGATAATCATTTTCCCGTTCATTCTTTAAGCATCGATTATGTTTTTGTTTTTGTTTTTGTTGTTGTTGTTGTTCTTGAATCCGTCTTCGAGTCTCAGCTGCTACACGGTATTTCATTTTTTCATTCCAAATTTTATTAATATTGATGAAAAAAGGATAAAAACACTCATGACTTAAAGAGGAGAAGTATCGATTTTTAAACTTTTGCGCTTCTACAAAAATAGCATGCGGAATCCAAAAATCTTTTTCATGCTGACGTCCTTGCAACACATCACATGGTGATGGAATACGCAAATTATTTTCACCCCTACCACCTCGACTCGTTTCCTCTAATTCACCAATATGAATTTTTGATCGTCGCAGAAAATAGTTTTCATCATCAATAATTTCTTGAAGCTGTTTACACCACTGACCATTAAGGTACACATTACATGATTGTAATTGTGTGTTTCCACCATAAATACCATCATCTACACCTGTACCTAATACTCCAGGAAACAAGGAAATATGACGCCTCTTATGCATATCATCATCATTATTTATATTTTTGGCAGCTGATGGACTTCTCGTCGTTGATGATTTTGAGGCTATTGTTGCCGCAGAGTATCCAATAAAAATCATTTCCCCATCTATATCATTAACTCGCAGAAAACGTCGCATCTCTGGAACCTCACTAAGAAGTCGTAATAATCGCGCCATACTTAGACGTGTCGCTACTACCTCAGCCTCTAGTTCACGTTTATTATCTATATTATTACGCATCACCTTCATGGCTTCTGCAACACGTGATTCCATTCCATCTTGTATCGCCTCTAATTTACAACGAAGCGCATGATTTTCTTCTGCCAATGCCTCACGATCTTTCCTGGTGACATTATGACTACGCTCAAGTGCATTAACTTCATCTTGCATGGCACGCAGTGTCGCAGCATAGCGTTCGTGATGTTCTCTTTCTTTCTCTCGTTTATCCTTGACATGATTATCTTGACCAATACCAATAGGAATTTTGGAACTCTTTTGACGTTGTTGTTGTTGTTGTTGTTGTTGTTTTTGTTGTCGTCCACTCCTTCCTACTGACAGTGTTGCAACAGTTTCTGCCACTTCTGGTCGATAAGATAGGTTTTTAGTACTTTGTAGTTTAACCTCTCTTTCTTTCTCCATTTCCAATCGTTGTATACGAATATCTTTTTTACAGATGATATCATTAAGTTCTTCGATCTTAGCACGTGCCTCCTCTAGAGCCACTGTTCGCTCCTTTAGGATACGCTCTCGCAACTCATCTGTCTGACTCTTTGCTGCACTGGCAAGATCTAATTGGGATCGCAGACGTGATATTTCAGCACGAAGATTTTCAATTATACTGTCCCGCTCCTTGCGACCTCTCTCAGCACACCAAAGTGTCTCATCAAGAGTTGTAATTTTTTCATCAAATTGTTTCTCCTTTTCCCGTAATCTCTCTAGGAGTGAATCATTTTCAGAGATACAACTAGTATTTGTCGTCTTCTCACTCCAAACAGTATGTGAGACTGCTCTTCCAGTGGGGGCTAATGTTTTCGGGTCATCAGCATAGTTATTTTCAGTTTCAGTTTCAGTATCATGTTCATGATGATAATCATCATCATTATCATCATCATCATCATCATCAATGCACTGGAGCTTCCGACTTGTAGTTAACCGCTGTGATCCTGATTGCTGCTGATTTTTCCTTTGCTTTTGCAGAGAGGTTTTACCACTTGATCGTGTTTTCGCTATTTTTTCTTTTACATTATCCTCAGACATTACATGGGGTCTTGAAGGGGATACACGTCGGGTTAGTTCTGGTGAAGAAATGACATCAGCAAGTTCTCTTCTTATGTTACCAGGCACAGAGGACGCTCTCAGTCCCACTTTCGCTGTCGTTTCAACTTTTGTTGTTGATTCTCTCTCCGCCATAAGAGAGAAACTTTTCTAGTGATGCACCAGAGCTATGTAAAGATAAATCTAAAAAAAAAAAAAAAAAATGTGTGGATTAAAGAACTTCAACTTTATTATCCCCCCTTATTTCTTCTAAATTCCTGAAATTAAAATTCATACAAAAGCCAAGAAAATAACAATAACACCAAGCAGAAGAGTAAATTTGAAACATTCTCTTATATATTCACACAAAGTCCAAAATACAAACAACATAAGAAAAATAAAAAGAGCACAGATACAGCTACAAGTTTTGCCGCCTAAATATATATATATATATATTTGTATCCACACCTTAGTGATGGAAAAAAGAGGTAGAGTTGGAAGAAGTATGCCCCGTAAACGAGGGAGCAGACCGAAGCACAGAGACATCAAAATCTAAAAATAAAATAGAAACAACAGCTACATTCATTCACTACCATAAAATAAGACAACACAATCATTACTTCGTTTCAGGTGTTTCTACAGCTGTTCCAGAATTAGCCACTGTTTCTTCACTCTCTTTCTGCTGCTTAGCGTGTCCAACACACGGACGATGTAGGGAGGGGAACTCCATCGCAGCTGAGGGCCGTCGTCTGGCAGTTATTTCAGAATTTACATTCCCCAAACCTGGCGTTTTATTGATAGTTACAGCATCTTCTTTACCCACAGAGGGTACAGAAGCAGGTACAGAAGTAGGAACAGAAGCGCGAGCAGAAGTAGAAGTAGAAACAGCAGGTGCACCTCTTATAGAGGTTGAAGTAGTTGTAGATTGAGCTTTTGGTGGTACTTCCTCTGAAACTTGGGAAGATTTGGGTCTCCTCAAGGAAGAGCGACTTGAACCAGTGGATAGAGACACATTGCCACTAGATGGAACACTATTAGTTGGATGTACAGAACGTGACGAGCTAATTATAGTAGGCTTCAGAGAAGGATCTGTTTCTTTAACAGAGGTTGTGGTTTTCCCAGTTCCATCTGTAGAAACGATTTGATTCCCACTATTCGTAACAGTTTTTTGAAGATTTTCCTCTTTTTCATTTGAAGCAGTTTCTTTTGGTGACTCTTCCTCCTTCGGCATATTGATTTTCCGAGGAGTAAACATACGTAGACGTGGTTCATTATCAATATCATCACCACTAACAGACGTAGTACCTTTAGAAATATTTTGAAATCTAGTTCTATTTTTAGTGACATCAGAAGCAGAGCGTACTGTTGAAGCCTTCATAGATAGATCAACAACGTTGGTTTTAGTACGACTACTTTCGTTGCTGTTACCACTATTTTTATTAGTGATGTTGATGTCCACAGAATTACTTACATCCTTTTTCATTCTATTGGAAGGACTCTCCTGCTGCCTCTGGTTTTCTTTTTTTCTCTCTTGAGAAGAATGATCTTCTTCAATCATCTTATCCTTGGCTAACGAGCGAGGTGTAGCTTCGATTTCTATCTTTTTTTTATTCACAGAGTCAATCAATTCCACTACATCTCCAATTTCTTCACGAGAATTCAACTGAATTGACGATGCAGGAAGCTCCAACTTTTGTTGATGCTGCGCCTGAGGCAATACATTCATAGTTGTTTCCTTTTCATTCACTAAAGTTACCGAGTCTGACTTTCTAAAATTCTCACCAACTGAAGAAGTTGAAGATTTTGAGAGGTCCCGCAATAGTAAAGCGGGTGGAGTCACTCTGGAAAAGATATGTTTATTCTCAGATTTCTCTGCCGGAACATCACGAGTTGACACGCTGTGAACTAAAGAGGGAGACTTGTACTTTGACTCTTTACCTTCTTCAGACTCTGAAACGGTAGGCCCCTCTGACAACGATTGCCCCTTTAGAGGAGAGATAAACTTTTTTTTTTCACTCTCTTGACGCAGTATTGACTTATGGGAAGTTTCCTCATCAGGAACATCAACCGCAGTGGGAATAGACACAGAAGGAGTAGGCGAAGGAGACGGAGGAGCAGGTAGAGGAGAGAGTTGTGGAGCAATATGACGAAGTGGAGGATTCACGAGGTCCATTCCTTCTTTTTTACGCCTTCTACTGCTTTGGAGTTCATAATTATGATGATCAGTAGAAGCCATGTTTGCGGTATCGATTTCTTCCTGCAAGAAAAGCGTACGTGATGGAGAAACAGAGGTTGGTGGTAACAATGGAGATTTCTTGGCAGTGTGCAACTGCAATTCTCTCATATCATCAACTTCTTTTTTTACTTCCTTCGTCTTCTTCTCAACTGATACTTGACGCATTACAGGCCACTCCGCCAAGGCAGATTGGTGGAGATTACCGTTCTGCTGGTGCCGCTGTTGTTCTCCTTCTACTTTTTCTTTTTTTTCTCTTTCTTTTACTGCAGTAACAGAGTTCTCACGTGCCATGGCAAATTCTACCGCCCGCAAGACGAAATCTTTTCTTGCCTTTGTAGCTGCAGAGAGAGAGATTCGTTCCACGTCTTTCTCTTCTTTTTCTTGGTTTTGTTGTTGTTGTTGTTGTTGTTGTTGTA
The DNA here is from genome assembly GCF_002087225.1 of Trypanosoma theileri. Taxonomy (NCBI): domain Eukaryota; phylum Euglenozoa; class Kinetoplastea; order Trypanosomatida; family Trypanosomatidae; genus Trypanosoma; species Trypanosoma theileri. The sequence continues at coordinate 176,877 of NW_021639843.1, read as the reverse complement.
AACCAACAAAGTTCATTTGTTGTAATACCGAAAGAAAGCGCACTACAGTATCCCAATCTCGTAATACGTTATTAACAAAGGGTTCAACCCCTATCTTTACCTCTCTATGACTAGAATCAAGTGTTGATACTAATCGCAACACTTCTTCTGCCTTATTCTTTGTACTACGCAATAAATCAGAGACCATAACTGAGTCATCATGTATATCCTTTAATTGTTGCATCCAACGTCGTTCAGACAATTTCCTTGCTACTCGCTCACGACGTAGCATCTCAGTTTCCACCTCTAAAGTTTTTACCTCTTCTTCATAGGCATGACACTTTTCTCGTAGTTCATCTCCTTCACGACGTGCATTTGATAAACGTAACTCTGCGTGTCGATCACTTTCAGCATGTTGAAAGAGGAGTCCTTCTGCATGAGATGCCAATCGAGCGAGTTCACGTCGAGCAGAAAAAGGCCAATTTGAAACATCTTCTGCTGATGGTATAGGAAGAGATGATGATAACAATAATGATGATGGTGACAATTGAGAAACATCATCATCTGGCATGAGACATTCCTGAATTTCACGCAATCGTTGAGCTGCTGCCGCTCGTTCTGCATCTGACAAACGTTTATCAAGAAGTTGAATGTGTGATTGGGCTGCTTCAAGTTCTTCTGAGATGCGTCTCGCATGTTCCTCCGCTTCGCGCTGTCGCATATGAGAAATGCCTAGTTCTTGTATCAATTCCTCTAAATCACCATACACTTGTGTAGGTGCCATTGTATTATCCTGCTCTTTTCGCACATTTTCTGAGCGCATAATGTGATTTTCTACTATACCACGTAATCTTCGAAGCTCATCTTCACATATAAGTAACTCACGTTCTTTTGCATGTAATGCGGCACGCCAACCAGCAGCACCACATGCCGTTTCACTTTGTGATTCAGCAATTTGTTTTAACCTCCCAATTTCTGAATTTGCATTCCCAAGTAATTCATCCAATCGTTCTACACGATATTGTAACTGTGTCCGCTCACGCATAGATTTGACAAGGTGACGGGCAAGACTTTCTGTTTTATACGTCAATTCCCTAAGTACTCCATCTTGAGCTTCTAGCTCTTTATGTAGGGTTTGATTCTCTTTTAATAACTCTTGAACTTCACCAGTTCCAGTAGAAAGCACATCATCTGCTATAACATCAACTGCACCTGATGCTGGAGCAATTTGTTTTGGTTGTTGCTGCTTGTTCTGGTTTTGAACCATAGTACCGCTTAAATGACCCAAGGTTCCTTCTGCATTCCCTACTGTGGAAGCTGTAGCATCTGGGGTATCCTTCTTATAAGAAGAAGAAGGAACAGGAGGAGGAGGAGGAGGAGAAGAAGAAGAAGAAGAAGATGCCATAGTTGTACGACTCTCCTTCACTTCTTCCGTATCGTGCATGTGCACCGTCGCTAGGATAGTCTTGAGCAGCTGTTCATCCTCGTAGCGATCAAAGTTTTCCGGTGAGTTACTCGGGGCGACTCTCCTGCTGGCGAGTTGGCGGGTCGAGGCGCTCCAGACCGGTGGGCGGGGCGGGAGGTCCTCCTCCACGGCGTACGGGTGTCGTGGGCTGGCGAGAAACGCCTCCACGATCGATCGCTCCTCCGCCAAGGCCACTTCCTCAAAGAGCGGCGGCGGCGGTGGAGATGGAAGCCCATGATAATAACGGCCAGTCTCTATTTCTCTTCTTGTTGTTCCTGTTGCTGTTGCTGTGGAGGTGGTGGTTGGAATGACGGGGGGCGGGGGCGGGGGCGGTGGGCGTCGCAGACTTCCCCGATCCCCCACCGTCTCCACATCGGAGATGGTCTCCGGCACCGAGGCGGCGGTCGTACGTGGTGGAAACGGCCACACCGGCAGTGGGAGCTGCGACGGCATAAAGACAGCACCGTTGCGGCTTGCACTCCGCCTAATGCTGCGAGCCACTGCGGCAGCATCATCATATACTGAAAATCCCTCCAATGAACGAGGGGTTGACACAATACCCGTTTCTACACGCCTGCTTCCAGCAGAATCAGAAACAGGATAATGGAAATTTAAAACATCATGATCTTCTTCATTATCTAATACTGCCTCACAGAGGCGTCTAAGTGCCATTTGTCGCTCTTCTAATAACTGTAGACGAACTTGTCGTTCACTATTTTCATCATCACTACGAAATGCTTCATCCATCTGTTGCAGCATTCGTTCTAGCGTTTTTGCATCACGTTCTACCACCCTTGTGTTGGTGGTGGTTATTGGTGGGGATGGTGGTGGAAGTCCAGTGCCAACGCGCTTCGGCGAGGGTGAACCCCTACCACTACCACTACTCGAGTATCGATACACCATCTATCGATCGTTTCTAACTCTACGCTCTTTTCCATAAAAAATAAAATAAAAATCATAGACGTGTAACATGAACAATTGACAAAAAACAAATAATCAACAACACGAGAACGAAGTATAACATAAAAATGAATACTCATGAAGAATAACTGATTTAAAGTGAAACAAATAAATAATAATGATAATAGCAACAAAATAATATTTGGAACATCGTTCCACAACACCACATAATAAGCAAACTTCAACCCCGTTATATCAGACAATAAAGGGAAATTAGAAAACCTGACAAGAAATAAACCTTATTAATACAAGATTGATTTATCTACATTACACTCTCTTTTTTTTTCTTTTTCTATTATTTCTGGTAGAGAGGGAGGAAGAGAAAAAAAAGAGAGAGAGAGACATGCACACCTTTTCTAACCATATATCAGATGACTCTTTGCACTTTTTCTTATTTTATTCTGAAGTATTATCACAGAAGTGACAGAGGTCATTTTTCACGCGTCATTCACCAGAATCAACACTCACTTTTGCGTAGCAACATACATCAATGTATAGGAGTAATGTGTCGAATTGTTGATTCACGTTTTTTTATATTTTTCACGTTTATCTTTCTAGAGTAAGACTCTGGAACTGATTTATGCTCTAACTGATTTGGTTTCCCTCTACCTTTGTTCTCATCAAAACAGCAATTACTACTATTACTAGCACTAAAGCTTCCGTCCACCTTCGTGGCGTTGGTATCGTTTTCGCCAATATTCCCTGACTCTATCCTAGAGTCATGACCCTCCTCCCCTTTCTTCTTCTTAACTCCAACACCAACATTACTACAAATACGTAGAGTTCTCTGTTGATCCTTCTGTGCCTTTTCACTAAAACCATACACTGTGAGTTCCCGAACCTCTGCAGGGCACTGGGTGAGCATCTGGCGCCAAAGTGTCTTTAGTTCCGCATCGGCCTCACGCCAACCGTCACTGCGACGACCGACAACTGCTGTGAGTTTATCTATTTCTTGCTCCATGGTTTCTGTTGCCGTGTCTATTGCATGTAGACGGGCAAGACGTTGGGCCGTACTGTAATCCATACAAACCAAAGTATATTTGGGAGAAAAAATAACAAAAAAAAAAAAAAATACACAATCTACATCACTACAAAGAATAATAAAAGAAAATAGAGAAGTATGTTGAGAGGGAGGGGGAAAAAAGGCAATGATAACATAAAATAAGGACATAAAGATGTTAAAAGAAAAGAAAAAATAAATAATTCCATTCTTTCGTACACAACCACTTGAGACACACATTTTAACCAAATTTGCACATATTTAGTCTCATCTATACATCAGTGTATTATTATAATTTTATTACAAATTCATTCGTGATTTCTTACATCTGTGCATCATCATGGTGATGCTCAATATATAAATATAAATATAGTTTTTTTTTTTTTCTTTTACCCGTCCACCCGCATATGTCGCGGTGTGGCTATACAAGCCAGTTAAAACAGTGTTTACAACAATAAAAAATACAATATGATAAAAGTAAAACAAGTTTCCAAAGATTTTAAAAAATAGCAACTCTCCCATTTCATCCAGATATCATCCTAGGAGCAGATACAACATACCATCTCCTTTTATCTTATGGATTCTCATTAACATTAACGTGAAAAGGATGAGAGCTGCACACATCATATATATATATATATATAAATACGAATAATACATTCTTATTTCTTTTTTTTTTTTAGAAAAAAAAAGAAAATAAAAAAGAGGAATAAAACACACACAAAGAAATAAACTTTCAATAAGAAGAAAGCGCGTTATGTTAATCCCTCAAAATATGAAAAAACAAACAAACAAAGGAGCAAACAATATAAATCATTGTTTAGCATCAAATTATCTTTTCTTCTCCGTCACAACACGTCGAACAAATTGTAAACCCCTTGTCTCGCCGGTGAAATATACTGGTGAATGCATTCCACTGCACCTGACACCAGAAGGAGAGAGTACAGAAGGCTCCTTGTTTGGATGTAGATTCTCGAGATGATTACGGGGGTTCCCTTCATCATTTTCCCACATCATCTCTTCCATCACAGAGAGTGGTGTTGCAGGACAACAAGGGTACACCTGCACTTTATTTGTTCTTTGCTCCTCATTCTTACGGCATAAACCTACCCTGTTACTCCTCTCTGTTGTAAACATTGCTGGTTCATCCTTCTTAAGATTGATTTCATTCAAGGGTCCTCCTCGTTGCTTGGCTTCCCAACCCTTCCGTTCGCCTCGTGAAACAACACGAGGAGAACCTATAATGCCTCTCCGTCGCTCTCTTTCTGTACTTTTTGAAATTATTGCTTCCATACACATAAGATCAGACGTAACCTGCTGATCTCCCTCATTTTTAAAGAAATGAGGAGTTCCTTGTGTGCCCTGGGATATTGGCTTATTGAGAGGATAGAACTCAGCTGTACTCAATGTATCCTGTGAACCGCGATAACAAGATGATGATGATTCTACTTGTGAAGAAACACAACTTAAGGGTTCAGGTGTTTTTATTGATGACAAGGTATCCAATTTCGTTTCTGACTGAGGTTGAAAGGTCGTCATGCATTCATCCTTGACACTACGAAATGAATTACTCCCATGCTTATTGGAGGAGTGCATCGTATGTAAAGAAGATACAAAAGCACCATTTTCTCTAGCTTCTCCAAAGACAAATGGCTGGAGTTGCGTAGGAGGTAGAAAAGAAGAAGGAGGACCAGCACGTGAAACCACACGTCTAGAGACAAAACTGTTTGGATATCTTGGACCCATTGATTCTGTCGTTGGGGTTTTGTTTGTTGCTGCTGCTGCTGTAGGTGTACTTATTGTCCCATCAGCACTCTCCTCCAGAAGATCTTCTGAGATAGTCCCGTTACTTTGAGATAAACGGCTTCCCCGTTTGCGAGCAAAAGGCAATGGCATTCCACTACTACTTCTGACAGGAGATATATCTCCATCTGTAACCACATGTACAAGTGATTGACGTTGACGACGCTGAACTTGATCTGCGGACGGACTACTGGTCACGGAAGGAAAAGATACCATGGTGGCTTCCGCAAGTGGTGACCGGTGGAGCAGCTGGCGCGGAGACATAGGTGTCAATCCACCTTCTGGAATCACCATTGCCCTAAGTAGTGGAGTAAAGGAGGTATATATATATATATATATATATATATATATATATATATATCTTCTTTTTCTCTGTAAATTAGGCTTTATCTCTTTTTTTTTTTAAGAAGGGGAACAGAAAGAGAGTACATAAATAAAAAAAAAGAAATAAACAACATTAAACACAAGATACACCATATATGAGATATTTTAACATACCATTACAACTACAAACTTACAGTACATTGTTACAACTTTATCATGTCGTCTTTCCCGTTCTTTTTTTTTTTTTTTTCATGCCCATATTCTATGATGTGTTCAAGACCCAAGTAAAGGATCACCCAAACAGACATATATAGAGGATCTTTATTCTTCCCTCTAACACACACACACACACACACTCTCTCTCTCTCTCTCTCTCTCTTTCACTCTCTTTGGCTTAGAAGGACTCTTCACTACTCCCCCTACGACCAAAGAGAATACCATTGCTGCTGCTACTGTCATCTTCTGAGTATAGTGTGTCTAAACCGCCCCCTGCAAATTGTTGCTGATGAGCCGAAGACATATAGGCTCCTAACGACGGTACACCGAGTATGTCATTGTTATTAGATTCCTCTTTTTCAGCCTTCTCACGCTGCAATAGGACGTTATGCTGTGACTTTGCGGCCCACGTGATACCACGACGGGAAGAATCTTCCTCTTGTACAATAATACTACGTGCTTGCGCTTCTTCAGAATGTAACGATTCCTGTTGCGCGATAAGAGACGCAGCAGCGGCGGCGGCAGCAGCAGTAGTAGTATCTTCTGTTACTGTTTCTGCTGTTGATGTTGCAGTTGTTGTCACTGTATTCTTTCCCCCTTCACTTCGTAATGAAGAGGTAGATGATTGCGCTGTAGGCGAGGATGATGATTTTACTGACGCCTTTGATGATGATGATGATGATGATGATGATGATGATGTTGTTGTTGCTACAGATCGAACGGGTGTTTTGTCATTCTCTCTGGTCACATTTTTTTCTTTTGATTCGGCCCCTGATAAGTCAGAGGAAGGGGATTTGTCTTTTTTTGAAGTCTCTTGACTATCAATCTTCATATGATCACTAATACTGCTCTTCCTACTACTATTTTCACTCTTTGATTCTTTTTCCCCTTCTAGTTTAACATTTGTCTCTATTTCATTTTCCACAGCAGATGGAATTTTTCCAGCAGTATCAAAAGAGTTACTTACCTGAGGTAAAGACTCTGTAACATCGATGACCATCTGAGGAGTGGGGTTTAAGGAAGGTGAAATATTCTCGGGTACGACATCATCCTTTTTTTCTTTTTCTACTACTCTCATTTGGGGACCACCTGGCATTGCAGATGGAGTCTCTTCTCTATATGTAGTCTCCCTTGGAGGTCTCAGTCTACTCTCATCCGTTGATTGCATTGGGACTGTAGAATACCAAGCTGAGTTCCACATGGCTTCTCGGTCTTGTTGATCTGTATGGGGTGCGAGTTGGGTAGCTCCCGCGACACGTTTTTGTATCTCCATTGCCCTTTCAAGTGCCTCACTCAGTGTGTCCTTGTCACCTGCGCTATGTGCGGCTACGAGTGTCTTGAGCCGCAGACGAAGACGACCAATCTCTTCATCCTTAAGCAGCAACTCTGCGGCGTGTTCGGCCTGCAGACGTCTAAGGTCCTCCACGCGGCGCCACTCCCGCCCACGCGCGGCTTCACCCTCTGCGAGCCGAACGGCGCTGAGTTCCTCCGCCCGCTGGAGCCGCGCTGCGAGTCCCCGCGCCTCCTCCCGCGCCGTCCGCTCTCGTCGCCCCGCCGCCTCTGCGGCTGCGAGGGCCTCGTCGAGTTCCCGGCGGAGTCCCGCCGCTGCCGCTGCGGCCGTCGCCCCCGCCGCTTCCACCGCCGCCCGCGCCTCCGCCAGTCGCCGCCGCTCTGCCGCTGCCGCCTCCACCGCCGCTGAGGCCGTCGCCCGCGCCTCCACCAACTTGTGCTCCAGCAACACCGCGTAGTGCTCCTCCGCCTCCCGCCGGGCTGCGGTCAGTTGCTCCCGCTCAAACACACGCACACGCTGTTGGTACTCCGCTTCCATCTGCAGACGCAACTCCTCGCGATGGGCGGCAAGACGGCGGTCCATCTCTTCGCGTGTGGATTGCCCAAGGCGTGCAAAGCAAAGTGCATACTTCGCATCTACGGCAGCAAGACGTTGCTCAAGCGGTATAGGTGAGGAGGAGGCAGAAGGATCAAGAGCATCATCTGTCTGGGTCCCAACAGTGTACGCCGCTGAGCGTCCCTCTAGATCCCCCACATGTCTCAGATGTGACTCCACAACATTCTGTAAAAGACTTGAACCACGTCGTGAACCCAAAGGTGAAGAAAAATTGTTTATATGAAGTAGTCCTGCTAATGCATCATCACCAGCAGTACCAAAAGAGACATCTGCTTCTGTGCTAAAAATAGCGAGAGAGAATGAGCGACCTGTGTGACGTAGATGATTCTCCACAAGTGCATCAACAAGTCGCTCTGTCCATGCATCATTTTCTCGATTATCAGTTTCATCATTTCTTTCTTCATTTGGTGCTGTTGAGCCTGATACCCTAGGTGATGGTCCCTGACGTTTTAATAATTCAGACACAATTACGCTGCGAAGTTGTGTCTTTAGTGAACCTAATGCTCCACTTGAGCGAAGAAACTGTTGCATACCAGCACGTAATTCTGAGACGGAAAGAGCATCAACAGTTGCAGAGTTTAAAGCTTTAGAAGCCGTAGGGGTAGATAGATGTTTTAATGACATTGTCCCACCCTCTGCTGTATCTTGAGATGCTGACGATAAAGGAAACATAATCCCTAGCACCTTTTTCATTATATAAAAGAGAAACAAATAAAAGAAAAAAAAAACAAAATCAAACTGCAGACTCACAGATACCATGCCAAGGAATCATAATAAGAAACAGTAAACAATAAAACACGTTTTTTCCCCACCCCTTTTTTTTTTAATCAGAGTTCATGTTATTGCAAATATTTCTGTTATTTATTCAACTTATAACGACCACAAACGTTGAAGTTCATGGGAGAAAAACGGTGATGACCACAACAACATTGCCGCAGTAATCACCCTTTCTTTCTGCGACAATTCTTGCGGTAGCAACTCAATACTTTCCAGTAAACTTTGAAGACTCAATAATTGTTGTTGAAGTAACAAATTAGCAGATGAAGTATTTCCATATTCTTCAGTTACATGCATCTTTTCAATCAGTCGTCGTCGTGCCACACGAATTACTTCTCGAGAAAGCGGAACAGCATCAAATGTGAAGCTATTTTGCAGTGAAATAATCGATGTATTTACTGTTTCTCTTACTGTTGCTCCCTGCATAGTCCATCTGGCACTTTTTGACTGCGTCCATTCCACAATTCGACGAATCCACCCCTCACACCCAAACTCTCTCTGTTCCTCGTTTTCAGTCATTTCCAATCCCACCGTTTGATCCGGCAGGGAAGTGAGTTCCACCGGTAGCAGACACTGTGCTAGTGTGAGAACTACGTCATGTGAGTTTACAACCGTGTGAAAAGATGGTGCACCTCGCTGTTGCAGTTGTGCGCTATCTACATCACGCTGCTGTCGATTACCCCCAACCCGTCGTGTTGCGGCAACTGCAATAGCACCCTCAAATTCACAAGAAGACGTAACAGCGTCCCCAATACTGTTTACCAATAATACTGTAAAAAAGCGATATGCCTTTACCCTCACAGTATTACTGCTACCATCTCCACCACGCACCCCCTGCGGGCTTCCCTGCAGTATGAGACCAAACTGATGTGCAACTGCAGCAAAAACAGAGTAATATGTGTGTGGTGGGATATCCTCGCCAGTGGCACGTCGTCGAAGTTGTGTATCTATCACTTCTGGAATCCACTCAAGAGGGTAGAATTGATAGTGAATCTTATCCACAAGTACCTTGAACTCCGGTGTAAATTCAATCACAGACTCTTCTGTCATATTTTCGTGCTCCGAACGGTTTCTCTTCGTTCGTATCATCACAGCAGATCGGCGCAGTGTACGTCCCTGAAGCAGCGGAAGCAACAATTTCTCAATTAATGGCGCCAACTGTCGTATCAGTTGTTGTACAAGACTGACGGTCTGCAATTGTGTGTAGACAATAATAGATGCCAACAATACTTCACAGCGGTACCGCATTAGTAAACGGTGTTTTTCTTCTTCAGATAGACGTACTGTGCGAAGCAAATTATTTTCTTGACTGGCATGCCGTTGCTGCTGTTGGTGGTGGTGACTATGATGATCATTATCATCATCTTCTCCTTCTTCCATTGTATTATTATCTAGATGTGTTCCAAGAGCTTGCAGCTGCACAATCATTGGTAGGATATCTATACTACGTTGCAGAACACGTTCTGTTTCTGCGGATGTAGTTCCATTGATTCCAGAACGTTTAAAAAATTCTAACATAACCTCTCCTGCTGCTCGATAATATGCAGGCATTACAAATTGAGGAGGTTTCCCTTTATTATCTTCATGATCACCGTCACCATTCCTAGTTCTTCTTTCACCATCATCATCATCATCAGTAGGAAAGACAGCGTCAAGCAGTCTATCACAACTTTGAGGAAGAATACATCTAAGGCGAGCAGCATACGTTCGATGGCTGAGTGCAAAGAAAATTTCTTCAAATACAGCATTACTGTTTATCCGTACACCATCTTGTATTGAGATAGTCTTTTGCTGTACTTTGTCAAGCTGTCGAGCTTGACGCAGAGATTCAGACCATGGCCACTCAAACCCCATCTGTTGCAAGAACGCTGGAAAAAAAACCCGAAGAACGGCATCCACTTCTTGCAACGTTAACGCTCGAGTTGTAATAGGGTTACAAACAGAATTTTCTTCAATTATTTTTTTCTTTCCTTCCACGTTTGACGCATCTCCTGTACTACTAGGAGGACGTTGATGAGGTGTTGTTGTTGTTGTTCCTGTCCCACCGCCTGTCACCATAGAACAGATAAGTTCTTGTATACAACTAACTACAATAGTGGCAAGAAGAGAACTTGATAAAATAATATTATCCTTTTTCATAGCTTCATCTTGTAGTTCCACAAGGTTATGAAGAAGAAGTGCTGCTGCAGTCAATGGACAGCGTCCTGTACCATCTTCACGTGAGCAGCGGTAGGCAATAGCATATTCAATAACACCAATGACAACACCACAAGCACGTGCTGATATTGCCACTTCAGAGGAGATTGAGTCACCACTGCTATTACCATTTATATACGCCAACAACAAACGGGCAGAAGCTGTTTTTACACGTCCAAAAATCTCTATAGTGAGTGCACTAAAAAGGCGTGCTCGATACACCTCTAGAATAACCTCATCATCATTGACTCCAGTTATAAGAGACACTACATCAAACAAGAGGGGAAATCGTTCCGTTACAGTATCTGATGATAACATCTCTCGCAGAGCATTCTTCAAAACTTCCAATTCCGTCTCTTGAATTTCACTCATTTCGACATTTTCCCCACCATGTTTTCGTCTTTGATGTTGTTGCTGTTGCTGTTGTTGTCTTTTCCTTCGTACAGCCTCCAGAGATTTCCGCAGTAGATTATCAAGATGAAGAGATGATGGAGATGGAGATGTAGAGGATTCCATATTCGGTTCTATTACAGAAAGATAATCCTTAACTGCCAGAGCTCGCAATAGTCGTCCAAACCAACACTCCGATACGCGAGGAAGTAGTGGATAAGAGAAATTATCATCATTATCTTCTAATGCCTTACTTGCCTGTACCTTTATTTCTTCTACTATTTCTGCAGGGCAGAGTCGCCATTGCGTTTCATACATCGCAATATCATCAGCAGTGGGAAATTCCACAGACTTCAATACATCTTCAAATGAAAATGTTGTAGAATTACATTTCTCTTTATTCTTATCTTCGGAAGTTATTTGTATCATTCTCATCTGCGATAAAAATGGACGTGGCCATACCGTAAGATAAAAATACCAAAGCCATTGAGTTGATGTAGAGAAGGTAACGAGGCTACTCTTTGCTACTGTACCGTATCCGGGTAACAACAAAGAAAGTGGAGGTGGTTCCTTAACGGTCATACTATTATTTATAAACACAGCACAACACAACAACCACTATTTTTCTCTTTTATCCCCCCTTTTTTTTTTTCTTAATCAACGTTTACGTAATTATATATAGAAGTTCACTAATGCCAGGATTAATCCTTTGATACGGCAATTCTACTTCTTCCCACCTCCCTCTCTCTCTCTCTCTCTCTCTCTCCTTCTCTATCAGCATACATTACACACAGAGAAAAAAAAAGTATAGAATGGAAGAAAAGAAACAAGTTAAAGAAACTGCACGATAGCAAGAAAAACAACATATTCAACGACGCTGGTAATAATACTCTTAGTAGCGAGAAGAAAAAACAAACAAACAAAAAAGAGAAGTTTTATTATATCCCTTCTACTACATTATGCCAAACACTTGGATTTCATTCACTGTTCCTCAATGCCTATATACAAGCGTAGGTACTCTATCTAAAAAATAAGGATGCATTGTTCTTCTTCAGTTAGAATAACAAATGCAATAACTGAGGAGTGGCCACAGTAGAAAAGAAAACTGAAAAAAAGGAACCACAAATAAAGCCGTAAAAAAAAAAAGAAAAAAAAGTTATTCCACATAAGTGTATACATACAAATATGAATGCCTATGATTTCTTTCCTTTTACTCTGTGCATGTGTGCTCAAACGCATGTATGTCAATGTTGCTGCTCATAAAATCAAATGATCTGAGGTAACAGAATTTGGTAAACGAAAAAAATTTTTTTTTTTTTTTTTTACTTCACATTGCCTCGCTGAGCATTGCTATTCTTTCACATTCACATTACTTATTCTTTTCAATTCAAGAAACACATTAAAAAAAAAAACAGACATACACCCACATTACAGAGAAGCAAACAAATATAGATTCATATTATAATACGCAAATACATTCCTCTAATAAGACTACTTACCAATACTACTATTACTACTACTGATAATGTTGCTATCACCGTCTTAAAACACATAATCATAAGAGCAAAAATATAAATAATACGTGTACCTACAATGGGACACAATTACATGATCACTTTTCTTCTTCTTCTCTTTTTTACTCTTTAAGTTTTTGTTTTTCTTCAGACATCAATCAATATAGCACATTCCCCACCCTTTTTTTATTTTCTCCTCACATAATTTTCCTGCTACAAGAAGGGCAAAAGACAAAAAAAAAAAAAAAAATGCTATCAGGAAAAAAAGAGCCAGAATAGAAACAGCATAACACATTGAAGTAACAAAAAAAAAAAAGGCTCAAAAAACTCAAGAAGACATACATACACAAAACTAAAAAAAAACTAAAAAAACAAAAAACATCTCCCAGACACAGAGTAGCAAGACAAAAAAAAAAAAAAAAAAAAAAAAAAAAAAACAGATAAAATTACCCCAAAGATTAAAACGCTTTCATGATATGATGATGATGATGTTGTTGTTTTTGCAGTTATTGCAACAACAACACCCCCGTACACATTAATGCACTATATATATATATATATATATATATATATTTTTTTTTTTTGTTTCTATTCTATTTCTTTCCTTTTACCAAATGTTCCAATTTCTTCTCCATTTCCGACATTTGCCTCTTTATATCTTCAATCTTCTTATTACGCTCATCCACGGCGTTCTTGAGATTATCAGTGTGCTCATCGCGCAATTTCGAAATGAGTTTTTTCATCAAATCCCTCTGTCGTTCATGAGCGTATCGTTCCTCTGGTGAACGGAGTTTCTCATCAAACTCGGCCTCAAGCCAGCGATCATCATCATCAAGGTTCACCTTTCGCTTTGCAGATCCGGGTTCCTCGTGATGGACACAGCGTCGCGGGAATGTGAGAGCGACAGCCGCCATCAGGCTTGTAACTGCGAAACGCTTCATCATTGTTGTTGTAGTTGTAGTTGTTCTTGACTGAAAGTAATGATATAATGTAAATGGAGTAACTTTCGTTCCGTGTGGGTGTAAAGCTTTGTGAGTATAGAGGCTTTGATCTATACGTGAAAGGGAATACCAAAAAAGAAACAGAGGAAACCAAAAAAAAAAAAAAAGAAACAATACTTTTGTGTTGGAAACGCAAGAATAGAAGCTGAAACCCGACAAAAAAGAAAAGAAAAGAAAACCCATATACACATATTATTTTTTTCTTTTTCTTTTTTCTTGTTCTTACGTAAACCTCAAGATATTCACCATTCTGGTGACCATGGTTCATTCACTCCAATCTCTCTTTTTTTTTCTTTTCCTTCTTTCTTTCCTTCCTTCTTTCCATCCATTTTTTTGTTTTCTTTAAAAAAGAAAACCCCCTCTCACTGTCTGTACAGGTCTCACCTTTACAGTGTGGTGGCACCCATTGCGGCAGCAATAACGGACTGATCAAGTGTAACTGGACCCACGGTGCGTCGTGCCATGCGTTCCTTTCCCTTTTTCTGATCATTCCACTTCTTCTGTTTGCGTGAAATATCGCCTGCGTGGATCTTCGCCGTGACGTCCTTGCGGTATGCCTTCACTGTCTCTCTGGCTACAATCTTCGCGCCAATCATCGCCTGCAGCGGGACATCCACCGCACTACGCGTGAGATTTGATTTGAGACTCGAGACAATACGACGACCGACAGCCGGCGCCTCATGTCGTGGACAAATAACAGAAAGCGCCGAGACTCGAGACTTCTGCACGAGTACATCCACCTTCACGAGATCAGCCTCCTCATACACGGCATCATCATAGTCAAGTGAGGCGTAACCGTGTGAGAGACTCGTCACCACACTAAAGAAACCCCGCACGAGATCAGCCAGTGGCATCTTATATCGAGCCACTACACGGGAATCATCCAACACACGCATATCCAGTTGTTCTCCACGAAAGCGACGCACCGCCTCTCCATCAATCGCCTGAAAGTACTCACGTCGTGTGAGAATAGTGGCAGTCACATACGGTTCCAAATAACAGGCCACACCTTCATGCGGCCAACGCCATGAATGTACGGTCAATGGTTTCAGTGCATCTTGACTATCATCACCAGTTTCACGGTATTTGTATTGTACCTGCGGTGGGGTCACAAGTACACGCTGTCCAAACTCTAAAAGGAGTCGTTCCTGAAATACTTGCATATGCAGCATACCAAGGAATCCAAGTTGTAGACCTGGTCCAAGTGCAGGACAGTCAAGTGGCTCAAGTGTGACAGCTGGTTCGTTAATACGTAATTTTTCTACTGCTTCACGTAATTGGGTAACATATTCACCTTCATCTGGATAGAAACCTGCAAATACTACTGGATGTACACGTTTAAAACCAGCTACTGGAACAATACTTTCACGGTTAAATTTTTTTGTTGGTAGTGTGTAAATAGTCTCACCTACTGAGAAGTCCTCACCGCGTAGTTGTGGAAAAACAACGTAACCAACCATTCCTGCTGTGAGGGCTGCTGTAGGACGTAATTCTGGATGAATAATACCTACCTCTTGTACTTCACATCGTTTTTGTGAATGAAAGAATGAAACCACTGATTTGGCAGTTAATGTTCCATCAATAACGCGAATAAGGCATATAACTCCATTTTCCTCATTTTTAGTAGATGTAGCACTTCCACCACCACTACTACTACTACTATTATTATTATTATTACCTTTGCTAGATGTTTGTGCATGACGTAGTCCTCCACCACATTCAGATGTCCACGAATCAAATATAAGAGCACGTAATGGTACCATTTTCTCCTCCATCGCAATTCGTTCTGGACTTCCCGGTAAAAAAGGAGGAAGTTGTCGTGTATCGGATAAACCCACACTACCTGTTGGAGGTGGTACGCGTTCCACAACAGCACTCAACAGGGCCTCAACCCCTAATTGCTGCTTTGCGCTTGTGAAGAGTACTTCACGCCGAAGCAGACCGGTGGAGTCCTCAAGTTCCTGCAGTGCACGTTCCACTGGAACATCATCCAGCACCGCATCCATCTTTGTGAGAACTGGCATAATATAAAGATTGCGATCTAACGCCACGTGAAAGTGTGCCATTGTTTGTGCTTCTATACCCTGCGCCACATCCACAAGAAGCAACGCCGCCTCGGAAGCACTCAGACTACGGGAGACTTCGTACTGGAAGTCAACATGCCCAGGTGTGTCAATGAGGTTGAGTAGATACTCCTCACCTTTGTACATCACAAAGATGGAACAGGTCTGCGCCTTTACTGTAATACCACGTTCACGCTCTACGAGAAGACGATCTGTGTATGTTCCCACCTGCTGGCCGCTGAGTACACCCGTGCGACGCAGAATGGCATCACACAATGTTGTCTTTCCATGATCCACATGTGCGACGACGGCGAAGTTGCGGATGCGGGACGGTGGAAATGAGGCGAGTGCGGCGAGTGTGCGATTCGCCTTTTCATCATGCGGCGGCCGCGGGGCACCCACCAGCGATGAGTCAACAGTTCCACTAAAGAAGGAGGACACAAACGAAGAAGAGGAAGAGGAAGAGGAAGAAGAAGAAGACCAACGTGCGATATGATGTGGATGGATGGGGATGGTACGTCCATGCCAGTGTGGCTTCTGTTGTGTCAACAGGAATGCGCGTTGGGCGACTCGCATCTGAGTTTAGACCCTTCTCCACTCTTCACAGTCCCGCAAAGCTCTCCGCCTTCTTGAGAACACATCATCAAGTAGAAGAAGAAAAAAAAAAAAAAAAAAAAGAAAAAAGAAATTTTCAGTGCAATCAAGTGTTTATCTTCATGCGATTTTTTCACAGTGAGATAACAGAAAAAGTTGTCATGTTATTTTTACTTTTAAATTTTTTTTTTTTTTTTGTTGTTGCCAACAGACAGAGATGGCACTCATTGTAATAATAACAAAAAAGAAAACGAAACGAAACAAAACAACAAAGACAGAAAGAAAAGAAAAAAAAAAAAACACTCTATATTTATCATCCTTTTTCTTTCCTTCCTGTCGTTTGTTTTCTCCAAATGGGATGTATGTTATGTGTACATTTCTTTTTTTTTTTTTTTCAAGTATACTGTTTTACATTTCAGCAACCTATAGCTCTAGAAATATATATATATATAAAACAAAAACATCTCCTTTTCATCTTTTACATAGTATTACTCTTGGAAATCTCCACGTTTGCGCTTTTGTGGTTATAATCTCGAATACTGCTTCGTATCATCATATCCCTCTTTCGTTTCTTTTCCAGCATTGTCATTTGTAATGGAATAGTATTATCACTCAGCGTAATATCATTTGCAGAGATGCATGGGACAGAATAACTCGTACGGTCTTGTTGACGTGGAAAGCGGTCCATAACGTGTTCAAGAACACTTCTAGCAATACCACCACTAAAAGTCTTTTGTTCATTCGTTTTTCGTGCCTCTTGTACAAGAGTTGCCACTGCAGGATCATCTGTGCTTTGTCGTAGACGTGAAAGAAGAAAACGACGGGTGTCTTCGTCTTCTTGGGCGGTGTGCATATCTGTGCAGACGCGTACAAGATGCTGCATCTCATGGGCTCTGGCCTCTACATCTAATAACACCTTTACAAGTTGATCCGCATCTGGGAGAATGGGAATAACGGCAAATCGTTTGACACTATCATCTTTAGAGGAATCCACGCCTTTATTATCTGGACTTGACCCCGTGGCGGGTACAATCCACGCACGACTGCGTAGATCTACCGCTTCTGCAATAGCGCCCCACACTTCATCGCGGCAAACAGATGGAAGAGCGGCAACATGCAGAAGTTTTACACGCTCGAGTGCTGTGGCCTTTACATCCGCAAGACGATCAAAACCAACAGCAGCAAAACAAGCATAAATTTTTACATGTAATCCTAATACATGACACATAGTTTCAGCAAGACGTTTCCGTGCTTCTTGTTTTAATAAATCCGGTGAAAGATGGTATCCTTCCGTCATTAATTCATTCCTTTGGAGTTCATTAAAACGATTTTGCAATTCGTTTATAATAGTCTCACGTCCATGTAAACCAATAAGTTGAAGACCCCACCAATCAGCCCGAAGGATAGGTATTTCTCCTGTTTTGTTCAACTTATATTTACTACTGATCATAGAAGGATCTGTATTATTCTTTACAACTGTTTCTTTACCTCCTTCCACTTCTTCTTGTTGTTCTTGTTCTGCAAACTCAAAGGCTTCTTTTACTTCCTGTAAGTTCTGCACATCATAACGTGTATATTCTGCTTCTCCTCTAATAGCGCACATCTCTGTCCATGTTGGTACAGTAACAGGTTCTTCCTTCCATAGACGTAGTAGTAACTGGGTCGCATTGAGAAAACCATCATCGTCCAAATCTCGTATCTTTTGTGATTCTAAGGAACTCCATTGTAAGAATGCATCTCGTGCTTGAGGACATTCACGAAGAAGATCAGCCAATATAGATAGTAAAAGAGAAAGATTAGAATCTTCTTCAATATTGTACTCTATTGGTTTAGTTTCATCCTCATTCTGAGAGAGTTTTGCGAAAAACTCAACAACAGAAAGAAATATATGAATACCATCTTCTTGAACAAATTCTTCTTCTGCTGCCACATTACCAAGAATAAAAGCCCGTACACAGTGGAGTACTGCAGACATAAGTTCATTATCCCATTCATTTACTTTAGAAACAGATGATACAAAGGATGATACCAATTGTGAGAGTGAAATTCGTAATAATAATAACAAAAGTGATACCCCACCCATTGAAAGGAAAGCCTGTTGTACTGAGGAAACTGTAGAAGAATTTCCCTCAGCGATATTATACATTAATAAAAGACAGTGATTAATGATATCTTGTGAATGAACTGTGAGAGAATATTTTTCTATATTATTATCATTCCTTAATTGAGTAT
This sequence comes from Trypanosoma theileri, assembly GCF_002087225.1. NCBI lineage: Eukaryota > Euglenozoa > Kinetoplastea > Trypanosomatida > Trypanosomatidae > Trypanosoma > Trypanosoma theileri. The sequence goes on along the minus strand of NW_021639843.1, from coordinate 158,457 downwards.
ACCATCGTTTGTTTTTCTCTGTTGAAGATGATGACTTTGCTGTTATTTCGTAGGGTTGTTTTTCTTCTACCGTTTTCTTACCTTCTTCCACATGACTAGAAGAACTACTATGCTTGGAAGAAGTATTCGTATTTTGAAATATTTCTTTTCGTAAACGCATTCCTATTTTACCGGTGTTACTTTCTCCTTTTCCTCCTCTTCCTGTTACTGTTCCAGTCATTGTTGTCGTTGTTGTTGTTGTACCTTCTAACTTGGATAGTATTGGTTCTCTATGCAACGACCTTTTCAAATGACTCTTAACCATATGAATAGCTACATTCAATAATAATGGAGTGGGTTCACCATAACTTGATATTGATATTGAATTCATTGCTTCACTTGCAAGAATTTTACACAAATGCGCAGGCGTTCGACTAATCACAGATAAAACACGAACGGCAAGAGAAACCATTCTTTCAGCATCAGCAGTGGTAGCCTGTCGAATATACCGTACGGCACATCCAATACCATCAGCAGCAACAAAAACATTATCAGCATTTGATAATGACGCAGGGATTAGAAATTCCATATGTGCATTAGGTAGACTACTAACACTATTATGTGAACTTGTTATTGTAGTTGTGGTGGCTTTCATTTTTGTCGGGGAATCACATAATTGATATTTAACTGCAGAAGCAGAATATTTTATAGAAGCGGCTGATTCCATTAAAGATAATAGTAAACGCCAGGCTTCTTCCTGAAGTGTAAGTAGTTCTTCCCGTGTCCAAGCCAGAACGAGTTCATCCCCACATGTGGTATCAATATATAATAACAAGACATCAATAAATCCACAACGACAAACATCAAAAAGTAAATCTTCATCATCATTGTGATGATCACTATCATCAATAGATGGACCACCACCACCAGCACTATTGGTATTCTGTTCACTTGTAACAGTGGTAGCTGATGAGGATAATTTTGTTTGTTGTTTTCTACGTCGAGAAAGATTCTTTAAAGCAAGACGAGCAGCTTGCCAAGAGTGGAAAGATTCCAATAATCGCCATGCAAGTAATTTAAATTGCATATTTTCTACCCGTGTGGTTGGAGATATAACTGTATGATAACGTACAAATTCTTCTACAGGTCGACGTGTCATTTTTGCAGTACTACCAATCATACGTAACTCAGGACCACAAACTAAATCAAATACTGTAAGCGCAATCGTATTAATAGCATTAACAGTTGATCGTGGTAAAGGAGAAGGAATATCTGCGTCTGATGATTCCATAAGGTTTTTTATTTGTTCTTGAATAGTTGCCGTACTGTTGTTTAGTATCATTTGCAGTAATATCACCATATCATTACGTATCTCTCGTTGACGAACACGATGTCCAGAGAGAAGTATTTGTACAAATCCCTGTAATAATGACTCTGTTGCTGAAAGTAAAGAGAGTGATCCTAACATTTTACCTGTACTTTCTTTCTGATGTAGTAGTGAGGCTGACTCCCAATCATCATCCCTGTTCACAACATGATACAATATAGAATGTACTGTTTCCTGTGGAACGACTTCCAGCAGATTCCACAGACACTCCACACAAAGTGGAAGACAATGATCCCCTTCTGTACATCTGGCAATGGTTAAACATAACAGAACAGCGAGACCCACAGATGTCTCACCATTACCATTACCTATTTCAACAAGATACCGAGCATGATGCTTATATGTAGAAAGATGTAAACAAACACGTAACAGTAAATAAATTTCTTTCGCATCTTCTTCAGACATACGTACTCGTGGAGCAATAACGGTCAATCCATCTAAAGATTCTATAGGGGAAATACCTCTCTTCCTGCTACCACCATTTGTTACAACTACCATTGACATCTTTGCTTCTTCTTCACCTTCTTTCATTTCATAAACACTTGGTGCATCAATGGTTGCTGGATGACGATAAAGTTGTCGTCCAGAGTCAAGTAGGGCATTTGGTGGTACACAATGATGTAAGAGTTCATTCCATCGATCTACAAGAGGTGATAATACATCCACTGCAACAGCATCATTGTAAATACTTAACGGTCCTGTATTATTCTTGTTACCATGTACATTTGTTGGTACCTGTAAATTTTTTTGTCGTAAACCTGTTAAACGAAATACCCGTTCTCCAGAAGAGGCGCTATCCGATTGAGGTGATACGGTTAATATAGACATTTCATCTCCTTTTTCAACAAGAGAAGGTTGTTTTTGTTGCGTTTGTTGTCTTCGTAATTGTAGATCTACAATAATACCATTTGTGTTACCTGTCATTGAAGGGTCTGTATATTCTTCAGTTATAGCTTCATTATATCGTTTTCGATCACGTGGTGAGAAGTGTTGATTTAATTCTGTTAATTCTTCTGTGGCAATAAGGGTCATAAGTGTATGGAGAGATACAAGTGCCGCATGACGAATCTTAAATGACACATCCTTTGATTGCGATATAGAAATACTCTTTTCTTCTCCATTCTTTTTCTCACTACCGTTATCTTCACTGTTACTCTCTTTTAAGGAAGAGGAACGCCATTCTTGAGACATGGTTTCCGGAGTCACCTGTAGCATAGAAGCCATCGCTGTAGCTAATATACGTACAGCCGCACTACGTTGACGGTGATCCTCAGGTGTTAAACAAACAAGAGGAAGAGCACAGTGATATAAAAGTGCTTGTAAGGCTGCAGGAATATCTCGTAAGACCGGAGTAGACTGTAAGGAGTTACTTTCATCATATTCACGTAAGGTTGATGTAGGACTTTGTACTTGTTTAGGTAAAATAACCATTCCAGTTTCAGATAAAGCGTTAGATAATGGATTACCACCTTTTCGTTTACGTACACTAGTTGCCTTTTCGCCTACATAATTCTTTGTGGATGTATTTTCTTGTATTTGCTTTACTGACTTTGGTCGTTGTCCATTCTCATTTGTCGTCTTTGCCGCCGCTGCCGTGGCTGCAGCTGCAGAAACAGGCAAAACATTATTGGAATTCGGTGGAGACGTCGGAAGACGAACAAGTGGTGGTAAGAATGATAAGACATTTGTAGAGGCAGCGACATCACCCACACTGCTACTATTACTACTACTTCCAGTTAGACTAATCCCTTTGGTAGATCGTACACTATTTCCGCGAGAGGCAACTGGACGATGAATGGTTTTCACCCCACGTTGTTCTGCAAGTGGAATAACTGTCGTCTTTACTTTAGGATTTATTATTGCGATGGGACTTCGGCGAATTGGTGTTAGTGCCTGAGCTGTTGTGCTGTTTTCTTCAATGGGCTGCAGGAGATAACCCTGCATAACGGCTCTAGAAAGCATAAAGAGAATATCTGGGATTCCCGCAAGAACCATAGTGGGAGTAAATCCCATAGGAGCATCACATCGCAAGAGTTCATCAATCTCCACTACGTGACGAAGAAAATGATGTGCACTGCTTGAACTCTTAATTTGACTGACAATTTCCTCCACACGGTGCTGAAGATATGTTTGGGCATCCTGTGCAGGACGTTTACTCTGAGAGTGATAATGCCGCATTTCTGTCATGGCACAACTAACAGTTAACTCGGCAACAGGAGGTGAAGTTTCGCCCTGTTGTTGTTGTTGTTGTTGTTGTTGCCTCTTGGCACTCACTCCTTTAGTTGGAGAGGGTATCACTGCATAGTTTCTTGGCATTCAAGGAAAGTAATGGTCAAAGACCAAATCCCCCAGCTATTCTTGATGTCCTTTATTATTACTCTTGTTGGTCAAGTGGTACACCTACTAGTAGTGACTAGTTTGCAAAAACTTAATAGATTGAAGCAAATAAGGAAGAAAGAGTAGAAAGTCAGTAAACTTTTGAGTTGTCAAAGTAATCCATAAGAAGAAGAAGAAAAACAAACATATAAGAAAAAATAATGATAATATATATATAAAGACTTTCAACGAAAAAAAAAAAAAAAAGATGAGAAATCGCACGTAAACAAATTCTGCAGAACATTCACACACATAGACACAGACACAGCAAAAAAACAAAAAAAAATTGAAAGGGTAAACTTTAAAGTGGAGACTTCTCAAACTGCAAACTGGAAACTCCCATACACACAAACACTCACAAGGGAAGGGAGAAAGAGAAAAAAAGGAAAACAAAAATAAACTCAGAACAAAAAAAAAAAACAATAAATTTACCGTATGTCTTCCTCTGGGTCTATTTCAGGTTCCTGTTGTTGTTGTTGTTGTTCCTGTTGTTGTTGATTGTGTGGATTTGGGTGTGGAGCTCCACTGGCCTCTGTACTTTGAATCTTTAGTTTCTTTGCCAGTTTTGAAACCTCAGCGGATATAAACTGCAATGTCTGATCTTTCAATGCATCCTTCAGACTTTCCACATCTCGTTCTCTAAAACTATCCAGCAGTGCTGCGACTGTTACTTCTTCACGCGATCCCGCAAAACCCGGTACATTCCGCAGAACTCCCATCTCCTGCTGTGCCCAGACAATATCTCCACATGATAGACACAACACAATCACTTCAAGCACTAACTTGGCTGAATTGTGCGGTTGCCCAAGACGCTCAAAGACACCTTTCTTACTTACAGACGATTCAAATCCAAGTTCTCTTTTAAGCACCTTCACAGCATTTGGTATATCACCACTGCGTAAATAGGTTAACATCCATGTACTATAAATATCAGGTAGTCGTACAGCATATACTTTCTGCTCCTCTTCATGTTCCTCTAACGTATTGACGGCAAAACAAAACAAGTCCGTAACTCGCTTTAAATTCTGTCGTTTTTGTTCTTCTGAAAAACCCAATAAGTTCTCAGAAGAACGTGCGCTCGCTGTGGTTGGGTTAATAAGTTGTGCCGCTTTAGTGATTACATCCGCCCCTTTATCAAATTTATTTTCTTGAACATACAAATGGCAGGCTTTATCATAAGTTCCAATGGCTTCATTTAAAAGTGAAATACTGTTATTTTTATTAATGTTTCCACCCTTTCCAGCGTTAGATATCGCTTGCTCAGCTAAAAATGCGGCTAAACATTCCATGGCACGTGCTGCAAAGAATTGATTTCCTGCACGTTCATGTGCATCTGACGCTTTTAGCCATGCATCACGTGCTTTTTCAATGTTTTTAATGTAAGTGAATATCTTCGCAGCCTTTTCATAGTCATTGGCTGCCTCATCCCAGTTGGCTTTCCATTTGAAGAGACCCTTTTCCGTGTGTTTTTTGGCACTATGCATGAGCGCCTCCGCCTCCTTTATATCGTTACCGCTCATCACAGTAATTGGCAGAGAAATATAAAGAGTAATTCGTTTTTTTTTTTACTATTACTACTATAATTATTACAATTACGAATGCTTGTTATTAAGAATATAGGGAAGAGAGTGAGTGACAAACAGTTCTACATCACATTACACAAATACAAACACACACACATACACACCCAGAGATACCAAAAGGAATATATATATATATATATATATATATATAATACACCAAGAAAGAGGGAAAAGTACAGCAATCATAATAAAATAAAAAATAATAATAAAATAAAAAATGAAACTGGGTTGTCACTTTGCTCGACAAAGTTAACCATGAACGATAAAAACCATCTATACTCTTGACACCAATTGACCTACGTAGATATATAGAAGATCTATATAAACTGTTAGTGTGTGTTACAAAGACAGCAAAAAAAAAAAAAAAAAAAACGATAGAAAGGTAACAATAAATAAAATTAAAGAGTAGGAAGGCTATGCTTAACGTCCCCAACTCGTATTTTTTTTTTATTTTTATTTATTCTTGCTGCAGTGTTGTAGATTGATGTTGCGATCTCCGTGCGGTTAAGGGTGTCTTTGGACTTTTGTTTTTAAACTGTTCTCTCTTTGACTTACACCATGATTTAGGCGGGAGTGTAGTGATACCCACACCGCGGTCTGGTGTGTGTTGATGATAAAGTGTCTCATTTGTGTACCCCACTGCGGCGTATGGGGCCCGGCGCCACGGCGAGTACTGAAAGGTGTCACCACAAGAATGTCGATAACTAAGAAGATGTTGCTGTTCCAAATAATTATGATGATATTTCTTGTTTTTGGTAGAATGTCCCATTCTTAAGAGTGGGGAGGTTTTATTTTCTTCTTCCATACCTTTCATTTCGTTATCTTTTTGCATACTCCCGTCAACGAGACTCTTTTTATTATTATGATGATGATGATGATGATGATGATGATGATGATTGCGAGTGGAGATCCTTGTACGGGGTTCACCATCATCATTATCATTATCATTATCACTGTTGTCATTCTTGTTATCTTTTTCATCTGCAGTAACAGTCTTTAGTAGAGATTGTGTGTTTAAATCACCGCTTTCTTTACTGTTTCTTAATTTCTCTTGACAATTATTACAAAAAGGACTATCCTTGCGGCGTAATTCCTCTAGTGCTGTTTCTAGTTGCTTTTCACGAAGTTCCAGTATGGACAATAATTTTTCTGATTGTTCCTGCGACACCCGAAGTGTATTCGTTATTTGATGGACTTCATTCTGTAAAGTCTCTTGTTGTTGTTGGAATTGCGTTATCTTTTCACCATACACTTCACATACAACATCAACTCGTTCTTCAACCGCAGCAAGAGTGGTAGACTTTACTTCTGCTTGTTTTGTAGACACCGCATGAATTTCATCATGTAAAGAGTTCATCTCATCTTTATACCGTTTCTCAATAAAATTCATGCGATGAGTAAGCTCCATTAGTTCCTTTCGAAGGTTCTCAATACAAAGAAGATATTCATTTCTCTCGGTCTTTAAAGTTTTAGTTTCCTCATAAAGACGTTTATTTTTATTCTTAATGCGCTCATTTTCTTCCCGAAGTGTGTGCAGATGTTCCTGAAAATTATTCTCTTCCAGTGTCATCATCTCTGAAGTCTCCGGTATGTTGACATATCCATATCCATTTCTATTCACTTCTTCTTCCTCTTCTTTTTCTTCTTCATCTTCTTGATGTAGTGGATATTCCTCTTCTTCTTCTTTTTCTTCTACTTCTACTTCTTTTGGAGACATTTTACCACGGATAGATTGTTCACCTTCATTAGATGAGTTCTCATTGCTATTCACACTCTTCTCAGATGTGTGTTCCTCCATCGAGTACTCTGCCACTTCCTCAGCCTTCTTCTCCTTCTCCTTCTCCTTATCATCATCATCATCATCAGCATTGTGCTCAACAACAACTACTGCTCCTAGTGATGATGGTATTTCATCATCCTTCACTTGCGGTGAGTGTAGAGATGGATGGAGTGCACGAAAAGCCACCAGAAACTCACTTCCCTCTTCCGTATGATTCTTCACAAGATCTTCTAACCACTCGGGTGTGTAGGATTCCCCAGATTCATCAAGAATTTGTTGCAGTGCAGCACGAAATTTTCCCTTTTCATATTGGACAATATCAGGAAGTGTTTCCAACTCTGCTGCTTTGATATCACAATCAGGCGATATCATTTCTACTGCAGAACTAGAAGAAAGAAGAGCCATTGGGGTGAAAAAGGCTTTTTTTGCCTTCTCATCTCTTCGCACACGAAAACAATAGGGCACGTCATCAAGTGTTTTCCCAACAAGAACGGCATATGTAACACCGTCCTTCTTTACTTTGAGAAAACGTGAGTCTCCGATATCCCACCAGTGAGGCAGATGGAAAGATTTACTGGAAAAAGGAGAGTGAACACCATCACGGACTTGAGGGAATAACGATCTTTGAAAAAATGAGGTACATGCTGATGAGGACGATGATGATTGTGGTAGTATGATCTCTGTATCATTCCTGCTGATATCATTACTCCCATTAACAGCATTATGTTGATATCCCTCACCTTGACTAGCGTCCGGCTTGGATAAGTTCTCGTTCGGCCTCACTTCTTCCATCTCTTCTCACTACAGAATACAGATTAATTTACTTCACACACCGCAGATGTTTATATATATATATATATATATATATATATATATATATATCTCAATATATATGTATATGTACCTTTCTGCTTCCCACAGCAGAAAGAGGAGTCTCCGTTTACAATCCTAGAAGAGGAAGTATATGGATGCAGACTACAAGAGAAAATGATAAGGAGATACATAAAAAAAAAAAAAGAGAAGATTAATGGTTAGAAGAAAGAGTAAACATCAATTAAGTGAGACATAACATTAATTTATGTACACATACATTTCATTCTCTCTTGGTGAGAGAGAGATAGGAGAAATGAAAGGAAGGAAGAACGAAAGAAAAAAAAAAAAAAAAAAAAAACCACCAACAAAACATCTCCACACTCGCTTCGAAACGAGACACAAGAACACTCACAAGATATAGAGTAAGAGAAGATACAACAGAAACCCATGCCCCATTTTGGGATCTCTTTTTTCAGAGATTTATTTCCATGGGTATATGTGCTGCAGTCTTGTCTTTCATTTCTCACCAACTCCACTACACAGACGTCAAAAATAGAAAAAAACGAAAAAAAAACCTCCTCTCACTTTATTACTTACTCTGCAGAAAGAAAGAGAGAGAATAAATAGGGATAGTGGAGAGGCGATCAATATACAGAAATGATAAGAAATCAAACTCAAGGAGAACCTGCTTTTTCTTTTTCTTTTCTTCTTTTCACGTCTACATAATCACTTTCTTTTTCTTTTTCTTTTTTTTCTTTTCTTCTTTTTTTTTTTTTTGTTCTCTTATCTTCATTGTTTCCAGAGATTTGTAGATGATGCATCAACACAAGGACACGAGAAGGGCACATACCCCACTCAAAAATACAAACACTCATACATAAAAGAAAATATGATGGAAAGGAAAAACGTAGAGAAATAACACCCCCTAAAGGTGTATTCAAATACCACCAGTACAGCTATAGTGATCAAAAAACAATGATATCAACAAAACCGCATATTCACACACATTTTTTTTTTTTGTTTTCTCGTTCGCACACCTTCTTCCCTCCCTCTACCCCCCC
>NW_021639843.1:87011-149433 GCF_002087225.1 Trypanosoma theileri | reverse complement strand
TTTTTTTTTTGTTTTTGTTTTTGTTTACGTCTTTCCATCTTATTTATCGTGGCAAGAATATACCCACACTGCAACGTCAGATATATCCCAAAGTACCGTTTTTTTTTTTTTTTCATTTTTTTAATTTTAATTTTTATTCTCTCTTTTTCCCTTTCGTCGTTAATACAATCGACTTCTTTAGGCGCTGCATTTCATTTATACAGACAGGAAGAAGTTTCTACCGTTGTAGAGGGTTGGGTAAAAACAAAAAAAAAAAAAAAGAAAAAAGAAAAAGAGAGTAATTGTTAACTCGTGGATGGTATTTGACAAAGAGAAAAATGTAAGAGGAAACATAAAAAAAAAAAAAAAAAAAAAAAAAAAAGGAAAAATACGTGAACCTTAAAACGAGACATATTACAAAAAACAGAGAACAATAAGGAAAAATAAGAATAACTAGATCAAAAAAAAAAAAAGATAGGATGAAAAGCTTACGAGGTATAGTGTCATTATATTGCCACTATCCCCGTACTCTATATTAAGGAGAGTCAGTAATTGGGGTGGTTTTTTTTTTTCTTCTTCCTTTTTTTCGTATTTGATCTTCTCTGCGTTTATGTGTGTATACAAGGCTGAATTTAATAATCATTGCCACACTACAGTCACTCAGACATGAACAAACAATTTTTTGTACTAACTGTTTTTCTTTTCTTTTCTTTTGCAAAATTTGAATGTCCTTTTCTGCATACCGGTAAAAATCAATAACATATATGCTATCCAAAGATCATTCGTAAACCATTTCCCAACACTTGGATTTAAAATATCCCCTCTCCCTCTCTCTCTATAAATATAAATATATTTTTTTGATCTATGTACATACGTATATCTGTATGTACATATATGGGGTTTAGTTCTCCATATAATCAGGGAGACTATTCCTACAGTCATCATTTCTTGTCCATCGGCTCTATTTAATGAATATCATCATTATCATCACTTTCACCTTCCCTACTTTGAGGAGTTACAGGTGGAGGAGAGATAATCATCGCTGGACGAGGTTGTGTAGGTAATACAATACCACTACCAGGAAGATGTTTTTTCAGAGAACCATCACCCTTAATATCGTCATCCACATCATTATCGCTTCCATCCTCACCGTAGTCATTGTTAATATCGTTACTGTGGTTACGTTGTTCCTCTCGCATTACCTCATTTTTATCATTCCCCACAACTTCTTCTTTCCGAAGTGTCGGGGAAACTGTTCGTACTTCTCTAACTTCTCCATCTCGTGGCTCTGTTCTCTTTTTTCCTTCTTCTTCTACTTCTTCTTCTTCTGGTTTATACTGCTGTTGTTGTGATGGTGGTGATGGTGTTGGTGGTGCGGGACGCTGTACAATGGCCGTTAACCGCCGCCGCTCACTACCGCCATCACTGCTGCCACTGTCAATATAGTCCTGAATACCCCCAACTCCTGCCGTTGCGACTGCCGCACTCACCACTTCATCACCTTTCAAAGTTTGTATTCCTTTCGGCGGATCTTCGTGCTCTTGTGAATGTACGGAATCCTCATCAAACTGCTTCACCTTTGCCACTACAGGCAGAACAACACCACCACCACCAACTTGGAGAGGAGAACCCTTATGTGGATCCTTATGAAGATTTTCATTGAGACCAGCAGCTCCATTATTATTCTCATCATCGCTATCTGAGAAGAGAGTGTCAAGTTGGATAATATTTTCACGCGGTTTTAAACCTGCAGACTGACTTGGACTTTGTAAAGGAGATTCACCTTGACGTTCTTGTTCCTTATGTACACTTTGGCGTATAATATTCGCGAGTGCATTACCACTGTTACTTTCTTTATTGGTATCATCTGGTGTTTTCTTTTCCACTATTTTTTCTTCTTTCTTTTCTTTTGGTGATTCACTTGCAGTATGATCTTCTTTCTTCATCATATTATGACCCAATGAAACCGCCCGGAGGAGAGACATTGAAGTTTCTTCACAGATATTTTTTACTGCATTAGAAACGACAACAACCGAATGTAGTGGTGATTCTTTTTCCTTTTCTTCCTTCTCAACATTCTGAACAGGATGAGTAGAATTTATGGAAAGACTATTTCCCCTATCACGATTTTCTTCTGGATGCACCACAAAAGTGGAAACAGTTCCAACTGTTGTAATAAGGGCTCCAGCGTTACTGTTACTTCTACGTCGTCCTTCTTGATAATCACTCCAGACATCACTACTGCTGCTGGAATCATCATGGTCCTTTGGAAATGCTGACTCTGCGTGTATGGGTCTTTCTGTTTTTTCTTTTCGCGTTGGAGTACTAACAGCAGCTGAGGTTGAATGCCCAAGAATGATTTGATTACCACTGTCACTTGATTCTTCCGCAACACTGTAGAGTTCCCCATCATCTTCATCCTCAACCTCCTCTTCCTTCTTCTTATTCTCTTGTACAGGAGTCTCATAACTTGTTCCTACACGAGCAAGAGGAGGACCTGGATTTTTCTTTTCATTTCCTTCAGCAGCTGTTTGCACTGGAGTCTCCTCTATATTTTCCTGTGGATTGGCTGCTGGCAACGGTATCACCATCCAATTTTCTCCATTTCCAGTTCCACTCTCACCAGCGGCCTTCCCGTCCTGTCGTAGTCGAGATGATGATGCGGAACGTGTTGCTGGCGGCAATGAATTCTCGTGTGATGGTAAGTCTCCTTGACTGGTGCTTTGTTTCCTGTGCCCCACGGTGTGTTCAGCAGCGCCCTTATGTGAAGAGCAGCAGCTACCCATTTCTCAGTTTATGATAATATGCACACCTCTCTTTTACTACCTCTTTCTCTTTCAATATATATATATATATATATATATATATAAATATGCGCGTTGATTCTTTTTTTTCTTTCTGTACACTTCGGCTCAAAGCGTGTCAGTAGGACACCCCCTGCCCCTCTATATGCCTTTACAAATAAATAAAGAAAAGAAGAGTGAAGAAAAAGAAGATTCATTACAGAAAGTGACAGTTATTTATTTATTTTTTCTTTTCATTTCTTTGTTTCTTGGATCTGTAAATCACCACTAATTTCACTAGTAGGAATAATAATAATAATAATAATAATAATAATAATAATAATGGTACAATGTATAGTGTCAGCTCTGTGAAAATAACAAAGGAACAGAAATATACCTTATCAAGCTGGATCAAGTAAAGAGAGAATACAAAAAAGGATATATTTATTCGTCTAACGTGCGCAATGTTGTGCATGTATGTATGTATGTATATATGTATAGAAAGAACCATACTACACTCCACAAGTAGAATCATCAACAACAGAGAGAGAAATATGGCTTGTACTCGCACTATGCAGTACTTTAAAAAATCAAAAACCCCCCAAATACTGGTATAGATGTATACATCTGACGCATGAAAACAATCAAAGAGAATAAATAAAACAAAGCAATAAGAATGTACATGATTATCAACAGAAACAAACCAAATGAAGAAAAATAATAATAATAAAAAAAAAAAAACAAATGTGCATCATCATCATCATCATCATCCACATCAGTTTATCGTTAAGTAAAATTTGCATGTACACTAACTACAAACCATCGGCAAATATATAACACTAGCATAATCTTTAGGGAATTTAACCCCTCAACGTTGATTACTTTGTCAGTCCAAATCGACGAGACCGCGATACAATCACTTTTTCTTGAGGGGATACTTTCTCTTTACTATTGTTAAATTCACCATTCACAGGAATCACACGTACAAAAAAGCCATGAACACTTTTCTCCGTAATACTATTGGATCTATTTTGTTGTTGCGATGACATTCCTCTTTTTGTTGAGATGTTGCTATTGTTTATGCTCCCCACATAACGGCTTCCACCACCATCACTTCTACTACGGTTCATTTCATACATGTTGTTATTAGACAAGGAAGAGTTGGGGTTATGTGTTGACATTTTCACAGTTGGTGTATTAGTAACAGTGGTAGTAGTAAAAGGGAATTCTTTTTTTTCTGCAGTGAAACGTTGTTGCTGTGGTTTTTCTGGTGATAGTCTTCTTTTATTATCTAAACCATGTCTAACATTAACAGTATTACTACTGTCACTACTGTATTCACTACTACTACTACTATAGACCACAGCCCCACTTCGTATACTTCTTGTAGTGCTTCTCTGCATTCTGGACGGAGTACGACTACCCTGTAATAACGACGTTTCGTTACTTTTCATCTGACTCACAGGAGATCTTTCTTTCACACCCAAATGCAAATTTTGCCCTTCTTGTTCCTTTGGAAATTCATTTAACAACGACTCAGGAGCAGCAGTTAACGAAATACCTTTATCAGGTGTGGTAAATTCCTCTATTTCTTCTACAGGATCCACTTTGCAATTAGAATGGTGTAATACTTTCGTGGCACCTCTATAATCTTGTGCAGAAACTCTATCGGATGGAAAAGGATGCGAAGTGGTCGATCCAACACTCCAAACATAAGACATATTCATCTTATTTAAATACTCTTGTCGCGGTGGGGCTTTCAATGGACTATTATGAATAACGTTTGCTGATGAATGACTACTCACCACTTCACTCTGATGTAAAGGTTGAGTAGGACTCATCAAGTAAGCGGCGGTTTGTGAACGTGAGCGTCCCACTTCTTTCAGAGCCCCATAAGGCACCCCAGTGCGTGGCTCATGTGGAATGTTGCTAACAGAACGTGATGATTTTAATGAATGAAATGGAGAAAACACAATAGGGGAATTATTTTCAATGTATCCATCTGTTTGACAGGAAACGGAATGCTTCGGCGGCGTTGCTGTGAGTGTGGTAGTGTCTACACTCTTATTTGATCTTCTTTTTTTTGTATATGCCATTGTCATCGTCTCCTCATCTTTTTGCTTAGACTCCTGATAGTTGTGATGATGTCTATCATCATAATGTGTAGATAAAGGCACATCACGGCCATCTGATGAGGGAGAGGAAATGGAAGATAGACTACACTGAACAGAAATGCTTCGATCATGATGATTCTGTGATAAGTGACAGTGTTGTGAGGTTGTTCTTTTTGTTGTAGTTGACACTGTGTCAACGCCGTCAGTCTTTTCTTTCCTTTGTGTGCATTTCTTATGAAGTAAACGATCTCGTTCCTTCTTTAGTTGATTACAGTAATTACGCAAACGCACTATTGCAGAGAGATCATGAACGTCTGTAATATTTGGTAGAGTTAGGGGATGTATAAGTGCACCTAAAGGTGGTAATGGATCCTCCGGAAGTTGTGGAATTTTGGAAGGTTTAGAGGCACTCATTCCTTCTCTCCAGAATTTAGGAGGATCCATTTTTTTAGTTTCAACTTCTTTTTCTTGAGACCATGATTGTTTCACACTGTATTTCTCTTCGTGTCGGTTATAATGATGATGATCATGGTCACGATGCATTATCTTCTCTTTCCCAGAAGAAGAAGAAGTTGTCGATACAGATGGGGAAATTTCATCATCATCTTTTTTGATACTCCCACTAGATGCTTTTTTCTTATCTATTTCCTCTGTTAACGATTTTCCTGTGTAGAATGAAGAGACATCACCCACAAATCGACACTTCTGTGCCTTTTTAGAAGAGTGCCCATAACTCTTTCGTGATATTGGTAATGGTAACACACTGCTACTACTAACACTTCTTTTCTTCTTGTGAGAATCATCATCATCATTATCATTATTATCATCAGGAACTGTAGTAGCGGTAGTTTTAGAGACAATAGGAGTATTATTCCTTTTTTTAGAATTATTCTTAGAAAAAGTCTGAAGAATACCCGGTGGTTTATTTCGTGATGTATCGGAAAAATGTGTACGATTTTCTAAATATTCTGATTTCGTTTCAGCGTTATTCCCATAAGGGTGTACTATCTGTTTTTGTTTCTGAAGGGATATTTTTTTCCCTCCCAAAATTCCCAAAGAGATTTCTTGGAAGTCCTCATGCTGCAATGGAGGAATATTTTGACGAGAAGACCAAAAAAGTTGGTTATACTCGTCTTCAACACGACTTACTTTTTTCTTTAGATAGTCTGCGAGAACCCGCAATGCGAGGACATCCCCGTTTGGGCATAGACCTCGTTCTGCAAGCCAACGACACATACGTTCATCATCTTCTTTTATATCACGCCATAGTTGATCCCCCCACTCCAGTGTATCGAGACTGCTGCGATTAGTGCGAGGAGGACTCTTACTTGACGGTAAACCTTCAGTATCTTGAAATAGTTTCTCTGTATATTGTGGATTTATTGCGATAGATTCTAAAGCCTCATTATGACGAGGTTCTTCAACATGATGAGTGGGGGTGATGATGTGTTGAGTATCAGTCTTTACATGAGAATTCGAACTGGAAAGAGTTTTTGAAGGATAACAGTTACGCTGCTGTTTTTCTTCTTCTTCTCGCTTATTTGGGTGATTACCCAATTTACTTTTCCTAGTAGAACTGTCATGGGGTTGAGAAAGAGGAGAAGATTTATGCTCCGGAGTTAAATGTCTTTGCATTCGACGAAGCAACTCTGCAAGAAGTTTTGTGGAAGCTTGCGGTGATGATTTTGTACTGTACTCCCGCCGAACATTCCATTCACGAGGTCTATCATTGTGTGTGTTATCATCTAAGTAAGAGTTATCTGGTGGAAGATTTGGTTGCGGTGAAAATGCCAACGGGTCAGATGCCATGGATGTATTTTGCCCCTTTATACTATGTTCGTATCGTAAAGGTGCAATTGGGGATATCCAAAATAGTTCTTTTTCATTCTCTTTTTCTGTATGTATCTGCTTTTTATTATTGGATTCACAGGGTATCCCACTCTGCAGATACTCTTTTTCTTCTTCTTGCTCTTCTTGCTTTCTGTTTACACCAAGAGGAGAATATCCAAACTTTTCTGTGATCTCCTTTACTCCTGGTTGACGCACTATATATGCGTACGGTCCAAGTGAAATCAATGCATTTGATGATGAGAGAGATGTAGATTTGGATTGAATACTTGCATAAGACTGATTATTATCTGTTTGTTTTCCTTTATTAAAATACCCCATCTTACTTGCTGACTTCCATCTCTTTTCGGCTGAGAGTACTCCTCTTTTTGATGATGGCGATGGTGACAAGACCCTACTTCTACAAGGGGTGGAAACTGCATTCCTACTTGTCTTTTTGGTATGCGGCTGCAACATCTTTGTGGTTAGTTAGTGTGCTATCACTACTAATACGATATATATATATATATATATATGACACAACTTCCTTTCTAGAATAAACCATGGAGATAAAAGGATGAGAAAAAGCAAAAAAAAAAAAAAAAAAAAATGAAAAAAAAAATGATAGAAATCAAAACAAAACCTCTTAGAAAGGAAATTATTTTTAAATATTAGCTAGTTCTATTTATAAATAAATCATTTAAGTATATACCTTCATAAACCTCACCAAACACGATACCCTCTAATCCTGCTCCCTCCCTGCTATTCCCGTCTTGTGCTACCCATACCACAACAGCCGATACAATACTTAACGATCTTCATGCACACCCAAAATTGTCACAAGGAATTATTTTGAGTAAGAGAAAAACCTCTACAACGGAGAATCACTTTATGTGCAATATAAATGAATTCGTGGTAAAAGCGAATTGCACCATGGGTAGCACAGAAGAAAAAACGAGAAAAACAAAAGAGCAGAAGCCTATAGGGAAACAGCCAATAAAGAGGACCATTGCTCTCCACAGACTCCATCAGGGCCGCACTTTCTGTCCGCTTTTCATTACTTCCAAAATAATAAATCTTACAGTAAAAGAGAGATGATAATCCGCAAGGAGGTGAGAAGACTATAACAAGAAAACGGAGAAAAAAAAAGTGAAAAGTGAATGTAAAATGGGGGAAAAAAAACCTCTTTTTTTTATATATATACACTAAAGAAAAATTGATTAGTTTGCGTGTATCCTATTCTGGCATCAATTGTTAAATGCTCTCCTCTATTCTCGTATATTGCAGTAAGTAGGAAGCAAAACACTATTCAAGAAACCTTTTATACCTATAGAGAAAAGAGAAAATACAGTAGTATTACCTCAATCTATTTTCACGCACAAATAGCATTTCCCTACAGACAAAAAAAAGATTCTTGGAACCTTTGTAATTTATCTTTCTTTTTTTCCCCCTATTACGCTGTCACCAGATTCTTTTTTTTTTCTTTTTTACTTTCTTCGTCGTCCATCGCCGTCGCGCCATCGACGCTGACGAGCATCCTCCCTTCGATCCTCGTACCTATCAGATGCGGAAGGAGCAGGAACAGGGGCGGCACCACCACCAGAACTGTTCCCACCCTTTCCACGTCGCTTATCACGTTCATCATTCAAAACGTACCGGCCCTTGTACGCGCTGCTGTAACCACTACCACCAACACCGACATTAGAGGACGATACTGGCGGTGGTGCTGATGATGATGATGGCCTTTCCTTTCCATGTCCCCTCTCACCTTTTCCGTCTCTATCAGAGCGATGATGATGATGATTATGGTACTGTGATTCCTCATGGCGTCGTCGACGTCGCTCTTCTTCATCAGTTGTATGGTATTTGCTACGTGAGCTCCTCTCGTGGCGTCGAGGATCCTTTTCACCATCACTCTCACGATCGCGCTTTCGCCGTCCACCACCAGCTTCGTCACGTTTTCTCCTCGATTTATCATCACGTCGTGTGCTGCGTCGTCGAGAGCGTTCATTGTGACGGCGACGTTCTCGGTGCCTGCTACCGCTGCTACCTCGGCGATGGTGCCGTGAGGAATTCTTCTTTTTCCCACCTTCACTGCCACCGTCATCTGCGTCACGGCGGTGTCGCTGCTGTTGCCTTCCCGATGCCGAACTCGAGCGTGATGATGAATACCCAGATGATGTCGATGACAATGAGGAGCCGCTGCTGCCATTACTACTACTACTGCTGCTGCTGTCATCAAGAAACATGTGTGCGGCTGAGGCGGTGGTGGTGATGTGCGGTGCGGCGAGGACGGCGCCGTCGTAGAGAAGACTGGTAGGGTGGCCGAGGACCGGCGGCTGACCGCCGAGAACCCCCGGCCCCTCCACCGGCCCTCCGCCGCTGCCGCCGGCACCACCCGCCGGGTAAATCGCGTAGTACTGCGCGGGATGGTCCCGCATGGCGGCCTCCCAGCCAATATAGTTGAAGTACTCCAACCACTCCTGGCGGTAGATCCGCTCCTTTGTCTCCTTATCGTACTCGGGTGGAATGGCGTCCATTAAATGAATTCAGTATTGCGAGGCTTCTTGCTCTTATTGTTTCTTCAGTGTATAACTTCTCTGTCTCTCTCACTACCTTTGCCCTAACACAGGTGACGTTACCGGCTCTACTGACAAAACGGCTGTGGGTGCTGAAAAATGGTGTTTTGTCTTTGTCCTTCCTTTTTTTTTTTTTCGCTGTTGATGCAGAGACTCACAAAACCCTGAAAACTTCTTCTTCCTCCTCTTTTTACTCTTCTATTAAGCTTACTTCCTTGCGGCACACTATCCTCCACACACCGCAACCGTTAGAGGGGGTGAGTGAGTAAATACTATATATAAATAAATATATATATATATATATATATATACTTATGTGTGTGCGTTCAGTCAAAGTGAGACTTTTAATTTTTCATTATCAAAGTAGACACCAGAAAAAAAGAAAAAAAAAAAAAGAAGGACACAGGGGAACACAGTTATTAGTTCTATGCCAACATACTTGATTTACAGAATCAGGAAGAAAACCCACGTTTAAACAAGTCCATTAGAGAAAGAAAAACAAGAAAAAAAAAAAACGGAAAGAGAAGAGGAGGAAAAAAAAAACATGTGAGAACGAAATTGACGTGAATGAAGCGGAAAGGTGAAAGGAGAAGAGTCCATATACACTTTGCACTTGCACTTTATTCATGTTTCTTTTCTTTTTTTTTTTTTTCTCTTGCGTTACCGTTGCCGTTGTTGTTACCCGAAAGTTAGGAAACGCAATGGATGGTCAAACCCTTCATGAATGAAGAAACGTGCTCAATTTTGACTTGACAGTCTGCCCACAACCACATATATATATATATAAAAATGTGAACTTATTAAAAAAAAGAGAAGAGAGTTCCCTTTATTCTTTGGAGACCCTTCTTCAATATTCAAAAACTACAACTGAAAGTGTTAGACTATCCGTCTCTCTTTCTCTTTCTACCTCAATTCATTACACAAACACATATACTTGTGCAAATACACTACACAAACCGAACACCAAATTCTTGCTTCTCTTCGTGACTCTTCCTCTCACAATCTTAGAGTTGACTTTCTTTTTTTTTTTTTTTTCCCTTACTCCAATGAAAGCAACTTTTTCTGTATCTCAGTTTAGATGTCTTTAATAATCTCTCTTTTTACTCTCTTTTTTTTTCGTTTTAAAGAAAAGCTTCGTTCATATTAGAAAAGGTCTTCAAAATTCTGCGGAAGAAGAGTTATCAAACGTGACAACACGTACCACCTCCGCTAATGATAGGACCTCTTTAACATTGGCAGAAGGACACATTGAACAGGGGATCACCTATTCCTATCTTTTTTTTTTCTTTTTCGTTTCACACATCTGGCCTTAAAAATTTTCATTCAATTTCATTTTTGGTTTTCCCTTCCTGCTTCTCATTGCCTTTTACCCTCCTCTGTGCAAGCATATATCGCTTTCTTCTTCTTCATTTTTTCTCTATCATTTCTTTCCCGTGGTCTTTTTTCCCCCCACCTCCTTTCTTGTATTCTTCTGTTTATGCTGCTTGCAACAACTCAAGCTGTTTTTCTACCCACTTCATCTGATCTCTGTTATCCTCATCGGAGGCTAATGCGGTGACGGCGTGCCTCACTAGTTGCAGCACGGGCGGTGCCAGCAACGCGCTCTTTCCCTGCTGCCGGAGCTCTGGTGAACGAACACTCTTAAGAACACACGCCATATCTCCAATAATTGAAACAGCAGCCACAAACACTTCAACGTATTCGAGAGATTCTGCCGTTTTTGCTGCGTGTAGTGCGAATTGAAGAATTCCTTGCAGATATGGGGCTAATTGCATCTCAGAAGTCTTAAAACTCTGACACACACTGGTGTAGAAAACTGAGATACTTTCCCAAAGTGTCATTACATATTCTTCACTATCCGGATCTTCACTTATATTAATAGCACAGCTTTTCTGAAAGAATGATTGAACAAGTTGCATAAACGTGTCAAGATACTGTGCAAAATGGGTGTCACCAACATTAAGTGCAATGTCTCCTAGACAATTGAGGAATGTACACTTCAAACTCCGGTCAACATGTGGGTTAATTAAGTTTTCATTTAGTACATTTAGAATTGTACTGATATAAGGCGCCATATCAGTTCGAAGAGTTAAGGATAAATCACCAACAGTTCCAACTGCAACAACAGCAAGATCTGGTTCATCAACACACTGTAACGCCTTTAACACATAAGGAATAAAATTTCCAGCATAAGGGGTAAGTTGTTGTTTAACAGCATGTGCAAAGCTACCCAACATAGTAAGAGCTTCATCCACAACAGTATCTTCCTGAATATGCAAAATCTGCATTAAAATTTCCATACTCGCTGGTAAATGTTGCACAAAATCATTCTGAACTTTCTTCGCTACACTACCCAAAGAACCACAAAGAAGACCAAGCATAGCCATAACATCCATATCATTCATTTGACCTTGTAAACGTGCTTCAAGAATAAATTGCATACGTTTATGAAGTTCAGGAACGAGAACATGAAGATATTGATAGCAGTCTACTGCAGCTGCATCAACGAGTACATTTAGAGCTTCTTGTGCAACACCCTTTACACTTTGATTACTGCCTGTATCAATGGCTACAAGCAATACATTAAGTAAACTGGGATAATAACCTGATAACTCATTGGTTGGTTGGTTTTCTTCTTCTTCATAAGCAAGAGCAAGGTTATGAAGAATGTGACAAGCTCGAATAGCCCTTTCATCACCTCCAGCTATCATTGGAGAAATAATATTCATTAATTGCTGTAAATCCAACGGCCGTAAAAGGAAAACATCACTGAAAAGTTCACATACAACAGCCAAAACCCATCCAGCAGTATCTGAAACCAAACGATTATCATCACGTACATATTGTAAGAGTCCTGGCACAGCTTGCGCTACAGTATCCTCAATACTCTTAGGATCAGGTCCGTTTAAGATGCAACCAAACGCCATAACAGCAGCTTCCTTTTCACGCCAATTTGCACTTTCAACATTTCTATATACAAATGGCATAACCAAATCAATTATTGGATTTCCAATACACGCAGCAAGACTTTGAAGAAGTTTACCTCCTGCTATAGAAATATTCCAATCACCTTCTTCTTGAGTTTCTTCTTGTCGAAGAAGTGCTTGAAGCGCAATTTCAGATATCATAGATGCTCCTTTAAGGGCATAATCAAGACATTTTCCATCTCCGTCCTCTTTCATATCGCGTTCTGTTTCACAAATAGAAATCCAAAAAAGCATAGCTTGTAAAGCAACAACTTCTTCATCATTAAAAATAGAACTCGTTGTTATTGCATGTAATCGATCAATATAATTTGGAAGTGTTGAATAGTACATATCTGCAACTTTAACAAGAGATTCCATCGCCTTTTCACGTGTTCGTGGATTTTGACTTGTCTTTGCAGTAGTACAGAGTGCATCGACCAACTGATCACGTTGATCTTGTTGATTCATGTTATCATGAATAAATTCCATTGCGTTACATAAGGCATTTGTTGCGTAGTAGCATACCTCCTCTTTACCACTACTCATACCTCGAAGAACGGCAACAAGAATACCATTTGTAAAAGGTGCCAAAGCCTGTTCCACTGCCTCATGTTCACGTCCTTCTTCACAGACATAACCAATTGCCGTTAGGGCAGCTTCCTGATGCTGTTCACTTGACTCTGCAACGCCAAGCAGGATATTAAGTAGATCTGGCCACTCCCCTGCTGGTAGTTCAATACGTGAGAGATTACCAATAATGTTAGCAGCCACATTCTGTACTTCCTTCTTTGGCGAACCAAGACAAGCAAGAACACCCTGTTTAACATTAACACGAACTTCTGCTGGAAGTGCCATCCACTCCCTTTCAAGTGCCCGTCGTGCTGCACCTTCGCGAAGATTAGGAGCGATTGCGTTCTTCAGAAGTGTACCAGCCATATGACGTGAGAATGCAGGTTTTTCCTCATCACGAAATTCTTGTAATAACGCGTACAGAAATCCCACAAGATCACTCTGACGCGCATGGTTCACTTGCTGTTCCGCTGGCACACGAACCGCGGGATCCGCATTGCCTAAAGCAAGCAGCAACTCAGTCAAACCAGACATAACTCACAACACTCAACCTTATCACGGAAAACCACTTCAACAAAAAAAAAATAAAAAGGTACAAAAATACCAAGAGAAATCATAAACCAAAAACAATATACATATATACACATATTACAGAGACAACACCCTTATGACTTACCAGATATAGCAATTGATCAAAGTAAAAATAAAATAAAAACCCACTCCGCCCATATGTTTCTAGTGTCAAGCACAAAAAAAAAAAAAAAAAAAAAACGAATAAAATCAGTAATTCATTACCGCTATAGCAAGTATTAATAAAAGTAATACAAAAGAATAGGAGTAAATATGGGACTGAATTCATTCTTTTCCTTCCATATAAATACATATATATCAAATAGAAGAAAATACCAAGAGACAGAATCAATATTACACCTTTTCTACGACGTTATTACCGTTATCAATAGTTCGCCCTTCGTCAAACCAAATCATTCACAAAAACAAATTTGTGATACCCGAGTTTGTCGATTACCTTGCAAAGTAGAAGAGTTTTTGGGTCCCATCACCACTAGACCCCTCTATAATATGTTGAGGGAAGTTGGGACGAAAAAAAAAAAAAAAACAGAGCAAAATAAAGGAGGAAAACAAACAAACAAAAAAAAACTTCATTTATTTAGCCTCATTTTCTCAGACATTCTTTTCAGAAGCTAATTTCGCATCAATTAAATAAATAAAAAAAATGAAATAAAATTTTTCATTAATCAGATTCCCTCGCTTCCATTCGCAAATACCACCCTTTGGCTACATCTATCTCTTTAATAGATTTCCCTCTCGAAATACCATCTGCTGGGTTATTCTCTGAAGCCACATAGCTCCATGTAGCTTGTATATTGCATTCTTGCAAAACCTTATCAATGGCAGATGCTTCTTCTACCAAAGCATCTGAATTTGTGATTCCCCTCCTCATGGTATTCATAACCGTAGTGTTATCAACGCAAATATGTAAAGGATCGACTAAATGCGCTTCAAAGGCGCGCAGTGCCAAATGGACGGCTCGAGCTTCACCTTGTGAAATTATATGTGGTGCACGTTCCCATGCGCCACCTGCGGCCAAAACTTCTCCAGTATCTTTGAACAACAACGCCCCCCACCCATGCATAGATGCATCTGTAACCAATGTAGCAGAAGTTTTTAAATTTCTTGGAGGATGAACGGGTTCATTCTTCAATAAGTGTTTAATCCATTCTTCTCCCACCTTTAACGCATGTGAAGGTAGATCTGCTGAATCTTGCATACACAAAAACCCACTATTAATGCGTGATAATCGTTGACGCACCAACTTCAAGAAAAAATAATAAGTAAAAAGAGAATCCCCTCGTACACCTGAAGCGTACATAATTCGAAAAACAGTATCCTCCATCTCTTCCATTGTAGATGTTCGAAAAGAGGGGGCTTCCTTTAATTTTTGTATCATCTTTTGGCCTAAAGAGATGGTTTGAGTCTCATGATTAAATAGTACACCTATAAATTCATATTTTTCAGTAATTACTTCCTGTTCTCCTATTGTAGCTTCACATTGTTGCATATTCTGAAAAATCTGTTTTGTCCATCTATCCACCATTTCTCGTGAACCACTTACACGGATACTATCAATCCAAACATGTACCTTCAATTCTTTAGGAGCAGCGAACTGCGGTTTTACAATCTTAGGATCTCCTGCTAAAACTCTTGTAATAGTATGAAGAATTTCTAAGCTACACTTATAGCCCATAGGAAGACGAGTAAACTGCACAAGTTCTCCAGATTCTGTTCGACAGCGAAAATTTGCCTGTATATCTTCTGGTAAAACAACTTGGAAGGAAGAAGACTTTAAGTTCATTAAAGTTGCTGATTCATCATAAACTGCACTGAGATATTCGGAAATGTAATCCAATGGAACGTCGATATCGTAATTTTCCTGATCGTTCTTTGCTTTCGCCCACGCAATTAAACGACGTTTCTGCCCTGATGGTTGGTTTTCCACCACTGTAAAAGGTAGTACCCATCCGATTGTAGGGTGTTCTGAAGCTTCTCGAATAACACCTGCCTTTTTCAAAAGTACTGCATCTTTTTCTTTAATGCGCAAATGCGGTTCCCCTTTCTCTTCGTTGGGAGTGGGAGGTCGCCGCATGATGTTCCACACTCTGTTAAAATAGTCTTGTGCCTCTTGTTTCAGTCGCCGCCTAATCCATTTAAGAGATAGAGGGTCTACATCAACTTGTTGTAAGGGCAAACGATCTTCTTCTTCTTTAGACGGTAAAAGAGTACAATGTTTTCGTCGAAAAAGGTTATGCCCCTGAAAAAAAGGAGATATCCCATCTTTCTTTGACTTTGGTAGTTCCCATGGTAATGTGGCCAATTTTTGCAATTTTTTTACACCAACGTTATCAACTGCTCTTACTTCTCTATGATTGCGGCCCAATGCCCCAGATAGTGTATCGTGCCTCGAGGGGGTTCTATTGTTTTCACTTATATTCTCAATAGTCTTAACAAATGTGGATCGAGATCGTGATCGATAATTACCTCTGCTACGTGAACGACCTCTCCTTCTTTCACCTAAAGCAGAGTCATGTCGCAAGAGTTGAACATTTTCTCTTTGATCGGAATTATGATTTTGATTATTTTTCAATTGTCGTCCATAACATTCAGTGTCGGTAGGTGGTATTATTAAAATTTTCGCCTTTTGCAACGCCTGAGGAGGAGGAGCTTCCTCTTTTAAAGGTTTGTCAATGACCCTGGGCAAAGTTTGGATACACTCTTCAATATTATCATGTGCAGATTGTATTGTGCGCAATTCCGTGTACAGTTGTCTTCCAACATCGACATAACTAGAAGACGGCTTTCCTTCCGGAAGAGCGTACACCCAGGATACGAATTTATTCCATACTTCATCGTAATTGGGTGGTAGGGTCGCAGGTATTGGAAAAACTAATCGATACATAGCCAAAAGCTGTTCTGGTGATGTATCAAGCAGGTATTCCATAACCCCTTCAAACGTTTTAATACCCTCTTCTGGAGGCATCTCTGAATGACATTCCTGTTTCTTGAGTTTCTGAATTCCTCGGAGTCCTACTCGTGCGCGGCAATCTTGTTGACTATTTACCTGATCCCTTCTCCAGAAAAGATGGTCTATTGTTTTCGCCAAGGTATGTTCATTTTCTTTCTCTGTGATAGATGAGATACAAGGAGATTCAACCAAATACGTAACAGATGTGGTTTGTAAGGGTTGCATCTTATTGGCTCGTAGATACTCTATCTGCTTATTTAAGTGATTAATATGTGCATCTTTCTGATTCAGCAACTTTTGCATTAAAGCAATCTGACTGCGTAACACTTGGAACTGTACATCTTCATTTTGTTCAAATCGGAAAATCTCATCTGTTACTTGTGCTTTAGTAGATTCATACTGATGATACAACGAAGATTCTCCATCTTTCACTTCCGCCCATTCTGTACCAAATGACGATAAAGCCTCTTCAAACAACTTAATAAACTCAAGATCCCTTGGCATGGTAAAACAAACCATACAATCACGCATAGAACTAAAATTTGCTGCATGATCCGCATCAAAGTAGATAATGAGATTACTGCACTCCAAAGTTAAAATACCATCTATATGGTAAATCATATGAGGAACATGCGCTGGATGAAAATCAAAAGAAAATAGAGTAGGACCATTATGCTGGATATAAGCGGAAAACACTTCTATACTTGTCTTCCATTCAAGATCCGAAAAGGACGAATCTACAGGAAACCGCATAACCTACATAAAGCAAATTGTGAAACCTTCTTTCAGCAACTATACTACAAAGCAATAATTAGTAACAAAACCCGACCAAAAACCAACTCAAAAAACAAAAGAAAAACATATTCTTTACAATATTACGCAAAACTCTACAATCATTATGATCAGATTTCACATAAGAACAACATTACCAAAAAAAAGACTATCCATTTGTTAAAGTAAACCGTGTAGACCATCCTTCCTACCATCTTCTCTTCATTACCTTAAACATAGGCTCCCAGACCCTATTTTCGGGCGTTCCCTTTTTTTCTTTTCTTTCTTTTTTTTTCTTTATTTTATTTGCTTTTCTTTTGGGTTTTGAGTGAGTGGTTCCACTACAGACTCTCTACACTCTTTCCAACACCCACGCAAAGAGAAAGCATCGGAATCATCTTTTGTATCAGGAATAGAATATTTGTTTGCAAAATACTATCGTGAAGGACTGAAATCCTTATGCCCACGCGGGGAAGCCGAATTTGGCGTGTGCGCCAAGTTCCTCCTCAATGCGCAGAAGCTGGTTGAGCTTCGCGGTACGCTCACCACGGCACGGGGCACCTGTCTTGATCTGGCCAGATCCAAGACCCACTGCGAGGTCTGCAATGTATGTGTCCTCTGTCTCACCGCTGCGATGGGACACCATCACAGACCAGCCGTTCGACATACAGAGCTTGGATGCCTCAATGGCTTCTGTGATGGTACCGATCTGGTTGATCTTGAGGAGAAGGGAGTTACATGCCTTCTTCTCAATGGCCATCTTGATGCGTGCCACATTTGTCACCGTCAGGTCATCACCAACGATCTGTGCTTTCCCCTTAAGGGCCTCGGTGATACCGGCAAAGCCGGTGAAGTCGTCTTGGTCGTAGGGGTCCTCGATGCTCACGATGGGGTACTCGCTGGCCCACTTGGAGTACGTGGCGCGCAGCTGTTCCGCCGTCACCCAGGTCGGTTCGGGGTCCTTGAAGGTCAGGTTGTACTGCTTCTTGTCCGCGTCATATGCCTCGCTGGCGGCACAGTCCATGCAGATGGCGAATTTGCCCTTGTGGCCAGCCTGCTCAATGGCCTCCATGAGGATTGGCAGTGGCTCGTTGATGTCCTTGATCGGAGGGGCAAAGCCACCCTCATCACCGACGTTGACGGCGTCCTGACCGTACTTCTTCTTGATGATGCTCTTGAGTGAGTGGTACACCTCAGCTCCCATGCGCAGCGCATCGCTGAATGAGGCCGCCTTCACAGGTGCAATCATGAACTCCTGGAATGGAAGGGCGTTGCCTGCGTGCTTGCCACCGTTGATCACGTTGAAGCACGGCACGGGCAGACGCACCTCCTTTGTGCCGGCCAGCTCCGCCAGGTAGCGGTAGAGCGGGAGGCCCTTGCGTGCAGCTGCTGCCTTGCTGATAGCCATGGAGCACCCAAGAATGGCGTTGGCACCGAGCTTGCTCTTGTTTGCCGTTCCATCAAGGTCGCGCATCAGCTGGTCCAGTGTGGACTGCTGCAGCTCATCCTTCCCCACCAGTGCGGGGGCCAGAACGTCGTTCACGTTCTTCACAGCGTGAAGACAGCCCTTGCCCACGTAGCGCTTCTTGTCGTCGTCGCGCAGCTCGCACGCCTCGTGGACTCCGGTGGAAGCACCGGAAGGAACAGCGGAGCGGAACACGCCCAGCTCCGTCGTCACCTCCACCTCCACGGTGGGGTTACCACGCGAGTCGAGAACCTCGCGACCGTGCACCTTCTGGATTGTCATGGATTATTTAGATTGTGTTGTTTGTTTTGTTGCTAATGCTGAGTTCTACAGAATACATGCAGATATATATACATGGTAGTGCAAGAGAAAACAGTGGCGCAAAGAAGAAAAAAGTGCAATGACAACGCCAACAAAAGCGCTGCAACAGTCAGAGAAAACATCAATGCTCGGTGTTATTACGGGCGTGTAGGAAGAAGAAGAAGCAGAAGCTATAAAATAAAAAAGAAAAGATTTATATATTTTTTTGAGAGATGGTGTCTCCCGGTTCCTCTTCTTAGTACAGGGTGTTTTTTGAGTGAAAGGAGGTTGTTGTTTTTATTTTATTTATTTATTTTTTTTTTTTTTGGTGGTGGGGGTGGGGGCAGTTAGCTTTTGGTTATAGTTGTGTATGATGTATTATGAGGAAAGTTATGGAGCAGTTGTTACGCTGTTGGTTGTTCTTGCTTGCAAGTGGTGGATGAGATGATATCCATGTTGCTGTGTTGTGTTGTAGGTTACTTCAGCAGTGTGTGAAGGAACAATCTTCGTTGTCAAGGAATCAGTATGAATACATATTTTAATCTTTTTTTTTTCTTTATGTGTGTAGAGATTCTAATTGTCCTTATCTATTCTAAGAAAAGGTTGTGAAGAAGAGGCTTAGTTGTTTTAAGGTTGGTTAAGTACAATAATAAAGCTTATTTGGTTAAGCTGATTCATAATAGTAGTACCAGTCGTACTGGTTTTTGACTTGTTTTGTAATCATAAAGTAACCAGATTGTAGAAGAGGGATTTCTTTCTTGGAAGTATTGTTTCCGTAAGAGTTAAATATGAATTTTTTTTTTCTTGATCAAAATATGGGAGTAGTGTACTGAATTGATTTATCTTCATTCTTTTTTTTCATAGAAAGGAATATCGAGTAGGTGATAGTTGAAAGAGTCACAAAATGGAAAAAAAATATAGATTCACTTTTGTATTCTTTTTTTAATTCCTTTTACTCACTCTCTCTCTTTTTCCCTCACTCTCTCACTCTCTACAGATGTATTCTCTCCTTATTTTCTTGATAAAAATGTGTTTCTTGTGGCTGTCAAGTATTTTTCCCAATACTTTATGGTGTGCGTTCGCCCTCTTTTTTTTTTTTCCACACCCTTTTTTCTCTCTCTTTCTACTTTTACTTGTACTACTACTGGGTAGTATCAAATGATTGTCTTTAATTCTTTGCATATGTACAATGGTAATGTTCTAACTATCACAGTGGACTGTGGTTTCTGTTTTCTTCTTTCTTCTCTATATCTTTTTTTTCTTTTTCGTGTCCTTTACGACCTAATACCCAAGCCTGCAAAAATCGGAATCCCTACCGGTTTCCGTCTTACATCAAACATATATATATATATATTTTTTTTTCTACTGTCACACCGTTTTTCACATTAACAAACCCGTTACACTTGGATAGACAACTGCAGACAACGAATGACTATGTTGCAAAAATAAATCAAAAAGAGATACAAGCGGGGAGACACACACACACCCATACATCCAGAAGCGCATATATATTTATATTTATATATATATATGCTCACATCTACAATTCGAAAGTAAAAAACGAAAAAAAAAAAAAAAATGACCAGGAAATAAAACAAAAAAAAAAAGTATCTGAGGTAAGAAATAGAGAATATGTCTACCCCTTACATTCTTTTCTACGGCATCACTACACAAAATTAAATCCTTTTAAGTCATTTATTTCAACTATATCTTTCCTTCTCTCCCCTTCTCTCTCTCTCTCTCTTCACCAAACATGTAGCTCTCCAATTGATAACTCCGCTTTTGTACCTTTCTTTTTTTCCTCTTCCACTTTCTAATGTTTTTTTTTTTTGCTTTGCATATACTATAATTTGCCACTATTCTGGTGGTGGCGTTCCCTGTGGGTTAGGCAACACATTAGCGGCATTAGATGACGTGTTAGCGGGGGATCCTGATCCGCTCATGTGGCGACTCATTTCGCTATTAAGCCAACTACTCGGATCTGTACCTAGCGGCGGTTGGTATTCGGTGCTGTGTAGGCGCAGTGAAGAGGAACGAGGAGCGGAGTGTGCCGTTGGGGTGTTATCTCCCTGTGGCTGTTGCATTTGCTGCTGTTGCTGACGTTCTTCCTCTTTGCGACGAAGTTTTTCTGAACGTGTTTCGTGACGCCTAACCGCATTTGGTACATCTGGTCCAAATCGTCTTTCCTTTTCATCAATAGCGGGTTGATACACTCCAGGAAGTCGAGCAGCAGGAGGTGTACTGCTATTATTTTCACTGGGTGTCATGGGAGATGAGGCCCGAGGAGCAGGTGTTGAATCCTCCTTATCCACATCATCTTTATAACCAGTAGAGGGAGAAGCAGACTTTGATTTCTGTTTCTCATCCACGAAAAGTGATGTTTTTCCAAATCCATAATCCTTGTATGGTAAACCGAGTTCATCACACACATTACGGCCCTTACGCCATAGATCGGCCCGTGCTTGTTGCATCTGGCGACAGGCTTTCCTACGTCTATAGGCGGCCTGTACATAACTCACTGCAAAGTACTGTGCAGTAGTGGCGTCGCTGCGATTACCCAAAACAGTTGGCAGCGCCCGGAGGGAACTCTCTGATAAACGCCAGAGAGCCTCAAATGTTGCCCCGTCATCCACCTCATCTTCACTAAACGCCATGGCGAGCACGCGGCGGGCGAGTGGGACCAGCACCTCATCGTAGTGCACCCGTCCGCCGTGGTCGGGGATGTCGTACTCCCGCAGTAAGCGCAGCAGTTCCACGCGGTTGTGACGCGAACTGAGGCCGAGTGGCGGCCGCAGCGCCTCGAGCAGTTCGGGGAGTTGTCGGGTGCGCAGGACGAGTTTGGCGTTCGGGTCCCGCGCCGACCACAACGCCCGGAAGCGGCGGAGGTCTTGAATGCGGGAGACACTCGCGTGCATTCGCACCACCGTGACGTAGTGATCCACTACCACCGCAATGTAGAGAGTAACAATCATGAGAGCAAAACAAATGACAATAGGGACATAATAAACAGGCGCCCAATTGGATGTTCGGCAATCGTCCAGTTCACAAATAGTACCATCCGCTACACTTGAGCGTAGCATGGAAACCCAGTTTTCAAGTGTAGTCAGACGAAAGGTCATGATAAGTGCATTAGGAAAAGTCATGAAATTATTGTATGTATCGTCAATGTAACCATTGACCACAGGATGCACACGTCCAATAAAATGCATACCAAGTATTGTAAAAACAAATACCGCGAGAAGTAAAATTAATGTTACATTTACAAGAGCTGATG
The DNA here is from genome assembly GCF_002087225.1 of Trypanosoma theileri. Classification (NCBI taxonomy): domain Eukaryota; phylum Euglenozoa; class Kinetoplastea; order Trypanosomatida; family Trypanosomatidae; genus Trypanosoma; species Trypanosoma theileri. The sequence goes on along the minus strand of NW_021639843.1, from coordinate 127,264 downwards.
CAGATAGAATTAGAACCTGATATAATAAACGCAAATTATTTTTTACAGGTACAAAAACATCTACAAGTTTTAATAAACGACCCAAATTGAGTAGACGAAGAACGTTAACATTGAATGGTACCTTGTGGTTATCAGTAGTGTTTACACCAATTTGAACATATGAAAGACATGTTACAAATAAATCAAAACAGAAAGACCAACGTGAAAATGCTCGTATACCATGTGCTGCTAATCTTAAAATCAATTCTACTGTAAAGAAAGCAACCCATACATATTGAAGAGCATCCAAAGCATCCTCTTGTTTTGAACTATTACCATACCAGTAAAGTGACATGGTAATAAGATTAAAGAAAAGTATACATGCCATTACTACTTCAAACACAACATGGGTTACAACACGATGAAGGAAACGTGATATAATATTACCAAGTGGTACAAGTTGTACACGTGGTTTAAGTCGTAATATCATACGTTGCATTCGAATCCATAATTGATGTTCAAATGTAATACCCATAGCTCCTTCTGCTGCATTCTTTGTCAACAAATAACAATAAATCATAGATGCAACAAATAGTGAAAAGAGTACAAGATTTGAAACATAATAGTAGGCAATAAAGAATAGACCTTTAGCAGGATGACGATTTGCAATAGGTGCAAAATTTTCTGACCAAGCATCTACTCCAGTGTAAATAACGTCTAACCATTTAGATCCTGTACTTACCTCAAACATGGTTAATAAACTCTCATAAAAATTATCAAAATTACGCTGTGGTGCATCCCATGATCCTCCTTCTTCTACACAAAGAGTACCATTGATAATAGTTTCATTACTGCAACTATGTGTTTGATCCATAAAGAGTCGAACTGCAATAATACACCATACTATATAGTTAAGAAGACACAATAAAAGTACATTTGCTAATGTTGGTATACAATCCCACATTGTTACGGCAAGTTTTGAAAGTTCTTTATTAAATGTACAGTGTCTAAGAGGTCCAAGAATACGGAAACATCGCATAACTTTTAAATATCGGAAATGATCATAAGCAGGTGCAATAGCTAAGAGTGAAACAATGGTGATAAAACAATCAAAGATATTCCATCGATGCCAGAAATAGGCAACATGTAAATCAAGAACAACACCCATACTAATCCATTTTAGTACCATTTCCACTGCAAATATGATGGCAAAAATATCATCCAATACATGTAATGCAGTATATTTACCACCCAAGAAATTCGTCAATTGTGGATTATAGAAGCAGAGACAAATAGATGCAGCAAATATGACAGCCAAAATAAACCATTCAAACCATGCAGACTGTACCACTTTTGTAACAAATTGACGAAATGGATTACTGGGAGAAAGAACAAAAAATGATCTGTTACGCCATGAACGTTGAAAATATTTATTTGAAACGGCACGTTCTTGTGTTTCTTTATGTGCAAGAATATATGCAAGAGTTGCACGACCCACTTGTTCTTCTCCCACATGTAAACCAATAAGCCATTGTTGTAATTGTAAAGCTTCTAATGTCCTATCCCATGTTCGAAATTCTCTTAATTCTATATCTGCACAGGAAAGATATTCAATAGTTTCAAAAAGTAACATACCACAACTCCATGCTTGTCCAAGTACTGTTTCAACGGTTTCTCGTGTAGGAGGACCACCCAATTCTTTCTGTAAACGTACATATCCCAATATAGCGTTTAGAACCAATTGTCGAGAACTACGTACAGCAGCCATATGACAGTGTTCTGCATGTAATTCATCCGCAGTACGTTGTAATACATTTGGTGGAGCACGTAATGGCATTTGTTTATGTGTATTACAATCAAGACAACGTTCAAAAACACGACGTTGACGGCCTACCATTACGTGTTTATAACGTAAACGAGGTCCAGGAAGAAGTATATGTTCATAAACCATTTCACCTCCAGTGATATCACTTTCATAATGTTCTTCTTCTACCTTTTCTCCTGGTTTATGACCATTTTCTTTTGTACCTCCTTCTTTCTTTATGGACGGACGTTCATAACCCAAAGTAGTAAAGTGACCCGTCACACTAGGACGACGTTGTAATTGAGTATTACTGGAACTTCCACGTGCTCTAGCTGAACTTGAATATCGTCCTGCAGTACCAAACTGTTGAAAGTCATCCAATTGAGCATCTGTGTCAACAGCAGAAACAGTATCTTCATGTGATGCCATATAAGAAGGTGATTGCATACGAGGTGGTGTTTGTGAACCTGTACGATCATCATAAGATGCTTGAATATTCACATTTGCAGGAACAGCACTATAACGTCGTGCAAAGCGTAATTGGGCATTTTCAGCTTGAAATTGAGATATAGGTGCGTTTATAGGAGGTCGTTCAGATTCATCAAATTCAATTGGCATACTCATTTGTCTTTGAATTTGTCCTCCAACATTTACAAATCGTGGAACCAAAACTACTGATGGTTGTGGAGGACCTGTAGACATTTTATAATTGTTAAGAGCTGGAGTTGCATTAACACTGCTTACAGAAAGTTGTCGTTGATCTACAGATGGTCCACGTGATAAAATAGCTCGTCGAGAAAAACGTTCTTTCGCTTCTGCAATACGAAGTTGACGTCGCATATCTTGATTTAAGTGAAATACCTCATCTGGTGCCACATCTCGACGTTCAAATCCACCATGAATATGTTTAAAAGAGCGCCAAACTGTAAAATCAAACCAACGTAACTGTGGACCACCTCTTCTTCCACGTCCTGTTGTAAGTTGAACATAATCATCACGTTCTTCTTCACATTGCCATGCCCATGTAAAAACAGAAATAAATAGATAACGGAATATGAAAGCCACTCCAACTACAGCAAGGAAATACATAATGGTATATCCACCACGTGCTCGCATTCCATCCCATGACATATATAACCATTCATCACGGACATAAGAAAATCCCTGAGAAACAGCAAATGTAGCCTGAGAAAATGTATCAAAATTTCCACGTGTACTGTAGTCATCATTCGTTCGATCAAGTTTATCTATACGTCCTCCAAAGAAACTCATACCAATAAGAATCCACATAAACATATAAACTGAAAAGAAAACCAAGGCATATACAATATCTTGAAATCCTAGAAGTAACACTCTTGAAACTCGACGCATTGGTGTAAATGGTGCTACACGGAATACTCGTAAAAATCTTACCCAATTGAGTAATGTAATAGTATTTGATCTACCAAAACCCAACTCAAAAAATCCAATAATAATAACGATGAGAGAGAGGACGTTAAAAAAATCCCATATAAAAGGACCAGGTCCTACTGCGATGAAACGAATGACAAGTTCGAGAAAAAATAAAGCGTTAAAACAGACACCTGCATAAAAAAGACCATCATACCAGTAATCAGGTTGTCCATAATGTCGAGATGCGTTAAATACTCCATTAGCAAATACGAAGAAAAGCATTATACCAGTAAATAATGTAATAGGAGCATTTTCAACAATATTTTTTGCCATACGTATAGGAGAAAGATCACTTGGTTCAGTATCATCCTTTTTAGTATTTGGTATAGCTTCAGTTTCGCTAAAATTGTCATCATCAAATTCATCACTTTCTTCACTTCGACGAATATTACGTGATTTACGTGTGCGTCGTTGTCGCAATTTACGCAATGCTGCTTCTTCATATTTATTTACATAATTTAGTGGAGTTAAACCAAAACGTCTTTGCATACGTTTATGTTCCCACAAATATTGTGCAAGAATAAGTGGGTAACCTTCAGTAAACATATGTAAAATATTTCGTATAATCAACCACCGTTGAGCAAATGTTCTGGCATACCTAAAATCTCCTCCTTCAGGATCATTAATAAGTACTTCTTGTTGAGGTGCAACCACCACGGAGTTGTGCATTGCCGATGGTGTATTACTCTCACGAGCGGCGGTAGATCCAGCACCTGCACTGATTGGACGTTGTGCTGAACGACGGGTTGGAATAACACCAGCAGATTCTCGTGTAGCGAGAATACCACCTGGAACTTCTTCTGCATGAGATATACCATGACGTGCTGAATTTCCCAATGGTGGACGTGAAACACTACCATTGACATTACCGTTTTCAATCAAGTTTGGTCGTGTATTATATCCATCAGTGTTTGTAATATTTGCAATTTCACCTTCTGCAAGATCTTGATAATACTTTAAGAACCTTAAACGTTCTTGTTCATTTTCAAGACGGACCGCAAGAGGTGCACTTGTGCCATGAGCGGCACCAATGGTGTATGTAAGTGGGTGATGCTGCACAGTTCCAACACGTCCACCAAGTTCAAAGTCACCTCCTCCTGCTCCAGTTACAGTCACATGTTGAGAAGTTACTTTATTACCACCTAAAGGATTTGAACTATTGGAAAAATTCTTGTTAACTTTAAAAATCGCACGTCTTTTTCGCTCAGATTGTTCGGCAAGTTCACGTTGACGTGTAAGAGAAAGATGAAGTTGTACACGTTGTTCATCTGTCCATTTGGTTCGTTTCATCACAGAACTACCATAGTTACTAGAACTTGGAGTATCCCGATCCGTACTTACAGAACGCATGGATCCTTTCTCACCAGAATCACTATTACCACGATCTGAATTAATTCTCTGAAGTGAATTGGTTTTGTCATTACGATTAATATCTAATGGGTTATGTCGTAAATTTCCATTTTCGTCACGTTCTACAAAGTCACGTAATTTTATTCCTGCATTTAGACGTTGTCGTTGCTCTTGAAGCATACTATCAAAAAGTTGTAATTGTTTTTGTATAAAGAGTCGACTGGTCTTTTCAATTTTCTCAATAAAAACACCAACGTAAAGACTAGGGATAAACCATGCACAAAACAGTATCGTAAAGGCATAATAGAGTATTACCAATACTGTAACAGCATCATTTGTCTCTTGAAGAAGACCAGTCCATCCTTGAAAAGTCATAATTTGAAACGTTGATAGTAATGCATGTCCCACATTATCAAAGTTTTGAAAATCGTAATGGGGATTCGGAGCAACATCTTCCACGCATGTATATCCTGCTTGACAAACATGTCCCCAATAAAACCAATGACTTTCTCCAGTTCCTGGATGACAGATTTGGTTTGTAATTCCACCAGTTACTGAATTTACACAACGATGATGTAATGCCCCACGAAATAATTGTAAACCAATTAATGCAAAGAAAAACAATGCATATATGAGAATAAGAGAAACTTGAATTAATTTATTTGTGGAACGTAAGAGTGATTTGGCAAGTAACTTCATTCGCACAGGCATAGGAATATATGTACACGCTTTAATTACTCTAATAAGACGAAACGCTGTAAAATTCCATAAATATTTCCATCCTGTACAATTCATCACCATAAGAACAAATACAGCAGTATCAAGCCAATGCCATGGTGAACGAAAGAATGCACGTTGATGAAGAATAAATCCTGAGGCAAAAAGACGCATTACAAGTTCAATACCATAAATAACAGTGTAAAAGACATCTGCAAAAATCATAAAATCAGGTTTCTCTAATTCTGGATCTTGATATCTTGCCCATGATGCTGTAAAAATTGAATATCCAAGAATTATAAAAATAAGCAAAAGTTCCGTTAACCAATGATGCATTACATTATATACCACAACACGTGCTGTCATACATGGTGGAAATATAAAAAAAGAGGAGTGATGCAACGCAATAGCGCGTTGATGAACTTGATACATCCAACCTGCATTATCTATTTCCTCATCTTCTATAACTTGAGGCATTCTTCCAGAGGTTAAAGAGCGTAAGTTAAGTGTATCATACACAGAACGAACTGCAGGACCACGAAGTGGATCCTTTTGCAATCGGCGTGGATCTTGTTCAAGTACTGAAGAACCAGATGAGAAGAAAGAATCATCATCGGTGTATTCTGCTAAACGATCGAAAAGAATATCATTTTCATCCATTTCAATATTATTCCTCTTATCATTATCTCCTTCTTTCGGTTTATATTCTACAAAAAAACGTTCCACAGGACGTGTTTGTACCTGTAAAGGACAGAGTTGCTCCACATTTTGATCATCTAAATCTGGATCTCGAAACTCTGCATCACGATGACTTCCCACAACTGGGGTTATAAGCTTGCGCGTCTTCCCTGATGGGGTACCTAGCCGTTCTACCGATTTCTTTACCCCCTGCTGTTGTTGTTGTTGACGTTGCCTTGCTGGTGTTGGACCGTCACCGTTACTCTCAAAGACGCTGGCGTTCTCGTTTGCACTAGCGAGCACGGAGCCCTGATCGACTGATTGCGGTGTCATGCCGTTTGCGGCCATGCGCGGGGACGGGGATCGTTTGGGGGCGTCTTGCCCGTCGGATGTGTCGCTCGAACGCTGCAGCGGGGCGAGTCGACCCATCGGCGGGCGGTTGGGCGTCGGGAGGAGCCCCGGCGTGGGGGCCGTCGGAGCGCCGCGGACCGGCGGCAGCGGTGGGGGGAGTCGAAGACGGCCGGTGGGGGCGGCGGGGGCGGCGGGAGTGCCGGCGATCGTCGGCTCGAGGGGGTACGGCGGCGGAGGTACACCCGCCATGAGAGAAGGGAAAGAAGAAAAAGGGGAAGGAGAAGGAGTGTCTTTTTTTTTTTTTCTGTTCTTTGATTGTTTGTTTCTACTTTTTTATTTGCTTATTTTTCACCGCGTCTCTAATCTATAGACGCGCTCCTAAATACGATGAAGGTAGTGGGGGATACACAGCCGGTCTCTCGTATGGCTGGTTCCTACGATCTACTCTCTTCTAAGTATACACAAGCACGTGTATAGGTGTTTTCACCAGTCTCACTCCATGTGTGGAAACAACAGAAATAAGAGAAAGAGAGGAAAAAAAAGAGTAATAATAATAATAATAATAATAGTGGTCCACAACGTGGTGGAACACAAGGAATAATAAAAAAAAAAAAAAAACAATCCAGTAAACAAACAATTGTACACACATATATATATATATAGTTAATAAAAGCAAAATTTATTTCCGCAATTTCTCTGAAACTTACACCACGCTCTACTACTGCAAGGTATGACATGGCACCTTGTCGCTTATTCTTTTTTCGTGTGTGTATGTGTGCCGTTCTTTTTGGTCTTTTAACCTTTGTTTGAGGTATACCAGAACTGTTTTTTTTTTGTTTTTTTTTTTCTCCATTGTATTCTCTTTTCGAACCATGGCAAATAATACATGACCAGTGTCAGAAATACAACACTTACATACTCACACCGCAATGCAGAGAAGAGAGAGAGGAATGATCTCTCCTGTAACTGCCACAACAAAGCAAACACCTGCCTTGATTTATACTTAAACTGAGCCCATAAGAACGAGAAAAGACACACCTACAAATATTTACACGGACGTGCACATAAGCGAAAAAGGAGAGCAAGAAGTATATAATATATATATATATATATATATATATATATATCGATAAAAAGAAAAATAAACAAAAGAGCAAAAAAAAGGATCAAGAAATACACAAAAACAAAGAAAGAATATTCAGTTCTGTGTTTAAGTGTATACACATGTGTTTGTGTGCCCAGTGTATTCTTTCTCCTGACAGTACAAAGAACTAACTTACGCACTCACTCACAGCATCGTTAGATGCGTCTGCGATAATAATAATAATAATAATAATAATAATAATAATAATAATAATAATAACAATGATGAAAGAATCGTGATGGAATGTATGTACTACAAATAAAGACGAAAAAGTAACAGGCGTGGATAATTATATTAATATCAATACCTTAAAGAAAGGGAATAAGACGTACATATCAATTAATTATAACACTTTCCTCTTCCCTTTTCAATAATATATATATATATATATATATATTTTGTTGGTAGTTTATTTCGCATGTTTCCTTTCCTCCTACTACTTTATTGACCTTGTTTGAACGTTGCCATATGGGACATCATCTCCCGCTGTACGTCCGCTAAAGAATTTGAAGGTTTCGTAGGGAATGAAGAGGAAGAAGTTGAGCTCGACGAGTGTACTACGCCCATAGAAAAGTGGTTGTGAACGGGTAGTGCACTTCCTCCAGAACCGGATACACTATTATAGGATGAAGTATCCCACAATGCATGTTGTTGTTGTTGTTGTTGTTGAGAAATAAGAGTCATTAAATTCTGCTGTTTTTCAACAAGAGATTGAATTTGCGCTAGTGCATCAGGACTCTGATTGTTTTGCAGGTTGTTCATAAGTACTTGAAGCTGTTGTTGCATTTGTAGAAGCATCGCTGATGAAGGCCCCGCAAAGGTAGGAGCAGTACTAGTACTAGTAGTAGTAGTAGTATTAGGTAATGATGATGTCGGTATAGGAAATGTATTAAAACCATTTCCAGATAGGATGGCATTTTCATTCTTGTTATTATCATCAATAATATTTCTGACATTTACATCTGTTGAGGGTAGTGAACCTCCCATAGAAGATGGTAATGATGGTGAAACTACAAATGGGGTAGAAGCTTCTACACCGGTTACCTTAAGGAAGTCAAAAGGTGTTGAACCATCATTTACAGATGTTATTGGTGCTGTTCTTGTTGTTGTTGTTGTTGTTGTTGTTGTTGTTGTAGCTGGGGAGCCGAAGAGTTCATCAAGCACATCATTACCACCAGCAGATTTGTGGTAGTTGTTATTCATGTTATTACTATTCATATTCCCTATAATAGCGTTATTAAGGGCAATGTTACCAGTACCACTAGTATTGTTCATTTTATTTGGATTGCTACCATTTCCGCAATTGATATTATTATGATTATGATTATTATTATTAGTATAACTATTATTCACACAAGTTGTATTCACTACACCATCGTCAACAAAATGCATTGGGGCACGTTTTTTCAGTGTTGTCTTGTCCTTTATGCCACGATGAGCCGCACGAAAAGCCATACCGCTCATGTCCACCGTTGTATCTCTCTCTGCAGTACTCCCACTCACTCCTCCTTCTCTCATTCCTAATGCAGTGGAATTATTTGTGGGTGTTGACCATGTGAATGTCTGCCCGGCAGTTCCAACAGCACCGGCATGATCACTATCTACTGTCATAGTGTTGTTAGCATCACTCTCTGGTAAACCTAGCAACTTAAGTACTCGTTGTGCACGTTCACGCAGTGTTGCCTGCACAACAGAGACGTTACGTTGTACATCCTCTGGGTTCTCCAAGAAATAGCGCACCACAGATTGCCGCATCATTGTTGCGATCGTCTCATCCCAATGTGCATCACCGTTGCGTGGAAGAATAAGTGCTTCTATTGCCACTAATGCATTCAGACGGCGTTGCCACGGGTGTTGTTGTGTCAACTGCGTGTCTAGTGCCTCAGCGAGTTCCTCCCAACATTCCTGCTGCTCACTGCCATCGACAACAGCATCAACTCGTTGCCGCATCATCTCTTCACCAATCAAGATACACTGAGAGAGAAAAGTATGTAATTCCACTCGCTGTGGGGTACTCTTCATTTGACAAATTCGTTGAACAGAGGCTTGAAAAGGTGTTACTCGCTCCCGTTCTTGTTGTTGAAAAGTGAAACTACTTTTTGTCTCATGTGAAGATGAACCCCCTCCTCCTCCTCCTCTTGCAGAGTCTTCAATAAACTTCCACCCACTACTGCTTCCTTCAACACCTGAAGAATAAGGTTCAACTTCCTTTAATTCAGGAGGTTTAAAGCTTCCCGTATCAACAGAGGATAAAGATCCTGTATTCATACCAGTAGTACCCAATCTAAGAGCATTTTCGTAGAGTTCATCCTTTGCACTCTTGTATTGTCCAATAACATTTGAATTACCAAGAATTCCAAACCCCGTTTTTGCTTTTTCTGTTAAAGCTGACATCATACGACTTGTTATGCTCGTATTCGCAGCAGAAGCTTGCTGTGCAACATGTTCAGCCCATTTGTTTGTAGTGGGCATTGGAGCTATTCGGTTACTATGTACACTCATTGGTCCCTCCAATAATGCTCCTGTAACAGTATGACCAGTAGTAAAAGTTGGTTGCGCTAAAACTCCACCACCACTCACACCACTGTAGCTGTTATTTTGACTCTCATTATTTCCGTATCCCATAGTTGCAAGTGACAACCGTCTTTCATTATGATGTGAAAACACAGCTTCCATTGCATCTCGAGCTGCGAGTCGAACCTTCTCATTCAGACTATCACCATGGTTTGCGTCTGGTTTACCACGGTACATAGTAAATGCTTTTATTTCCTCGGTACGACTATTTTTTTGCATTTCCTTTTGAAAATCACTATGACCTGTTTCGCACATTACCTTTATGATACGCAAAATTTTGTACAATACATGAACACCAGAATTTGGCTTTAATTTTTCAAGAAGGGCATCTATAAATTTCATCTGCGTATTGTAATCTTTAAAGGTCCACTGCGCCATTTCACGGTACATAAACCCTGAAGTTGGCTCCTCATTGTCAGCGATAGCACGTCTAAAGAGCCCACGATCCATTTCTTTCTTTTTTTTTCTTTTCTTTCTTTCCTCGTACAACTCAGTTTTCCTTAATCCTGTTTATCTTGCTCTTAGTATATATATATTTTTTTTTGTATTATTCGTTGATGTGTTTGGGTACTATCCTGCTATTCCTTCCGTTCCTGACTACTTTTTTCCTTCGGTATTGTTTTCTCTGTTTTTTTTTTTTTTCTTTCTATTTCCTTTTTTTTTCTTCTCTCCCTGTAAATATTTTTTTTTTTTCGCTGTGTGTATGCGTACGCAAAAAAAAAAAAGTGGGAAAGCAAGAATAAAAGCAAAAGAAAACAAAATCCCTACTCAAGGAATATACTTTTCCCTTTTGTTTCCCCCAAGTTGGTGTGTACCCCCTCACTCTTTCCTTATCCACCCTTTTTCAACTTTTGTTTGTTTTTCTTTTTTCTTATGCTAAACTTATGCCTTTGACTCTGGGGTGACCCGTAAAAAGGAGGAATAAAATATTGAGAAAACAAAAGTACTTTGCTTGAGTGCTTGTGTATATTTGTATGAAATCAAAAATCAAATAGAAAGAAAAGAGTAGAATTTATTAGAAAAGTAAATCGATCAACAGATAGATAGATAGAAGGAAACCAAGAATAACCCCTCCCCCTCTAAATTAAAAAAAAAAGAAGCCACAACAATTTTATATATATATATATATATATATATATANATATATATATATATATATATATATATATATATATATATAAATGTCTACGTACACGTCATACGATACAGGATGTTGTACCAAAAAACAAGCAGAGGATCACAAAAAGGACGCATTATTTCTTAGCCCATCCTCTTTTTCTTTTTTTTTCTATTTTTCTTATATTTGTTCTTTTAGCCTCCACGAAAAGCTTGTAGTAAAGCATTTTGTTGTATGACAAGGCTTTCTATCACTTGTTGAAGCCGTTCAATTTCGCTTCGCTGCTGTTGCTGCTGCGTTTCCCATCTTTCATGTAGTTGCTGCATAACTTCAACACTCCGCTCATTAGCTAATTGAACTTCAGCAGTAAGCTGCATGTAGGCCTCCTCGAGACGACTCAATCTATCGTCGGTGCCTTGAAGATGTTGCAACTGTCCTTTCTTTTCTTCTACTTCTTGTTGTCGTTGACACCGTTGTTGGTGTTCTCTTTTTTTTTCTTTCGTAGAAAGAGGAAAATGATGAACTGGTGGTGCAGAAACAGCTGACTCGTACCCTCCCTCTTCCTCTCCTACACCGTAGGCCTTAGCTACATATTCAACAACGCTTATTTCATCATCCATATCACCTGCTTTTCCTGTTTCATCATTGTCATGCAATTTTATTGGATCTATATAAGCTACACCAGCTTCATATGACTGCTGGGGAATACCCTCTTTTAATTCATGTCCTTGTTTACACATTTTTTCTCTATTTTCATCTTCTATATCTTCTTCTTCTTCATCCTCTAATCTCTCTTGTTTTTTAAAAAATGGATAGCGAAGTTCGTTCTCTTCTCTAACGAATGGTTCCGGTTTTATAGATTTCTTTTCATTGTTGTTGTTGCTGTTTGCAACACGCGGTGTCTCGCGAGACATACCATCTCCATCACCCTCTTCCACTTCGTCAACATTTTCTGGTAGAGAAAACGACGCCATCGCTGCTCTATTACCATTATCAACAGTAGCAGCAACAGCATTAGCAGCAGATACAACACGTGAGGATGGTTGAGCAAGAGGGGGTTTCTGTAACGAGAACGATAATTGTGAAGAAGTCGTTGACGTGGGAGCCGGTTTCTGTCGTTTTTGCTCCACATTTTTCTCACCTTGACTTTGTAATTCCTGGGGAACTTTGGAATTTTGATTTAATGATGTATCTATTGAGCAGTAAGGATTATTATTATTATCATTATTATTATTCCCACCAGCAATTTGAATATCTTTTCCTTCATCACGTCCTTTACCAACACCTAATGGAAAAACTGAGGTACTATAGGAAGATGTAATTTCTTTCCTTGCTTGTTGCGGAGCTGATAGCGTTCGTGGAGGTCGGGATGATACTCCTGCAGCGGTAGCAAGAGCAACAGCAGCAGCAGAACTCGAACCCGAATTCAACGGTTGAGATTGTAAACTGTTGGTGTTATACGAATACAGATTCGGATACATAGTATATGATGGTTGCTGTAAACGTGGAAGTCCTGAACGCCAAAGCATAATAATACCGTCATGTCCCACCGTTGTGAAGAATTTTCCGTTTTCAGAAAAGCGCGCAGTGTACACAGGACCCCCATGTGCATTAAGGGTACAGTAAAGGTAACCTTCTTTCAAGTCCCATAACTTCACTGTGCCATCTGAAGAAGCTGAGAGGAGCCAACTCCCTGTTGGTGCGAAACGTACTTCATTTACAGTATCATCATGTGCATCATAGTGTTGTAATAATCCATTTCGTCGTAGATCAAATAGATTAATTGTATGATCAGCTGAACCTGTAGCAAGTGAACAGCCATCAGGATGAAAATCAACAGATCGAACTGAATTTGTGTGTTCATAGAAGGTATGAGTTGGTCGACGTGATCTTGGATCCCAAACCTGTACAGTACGATCATCTCCGCCGCTTGCGACCAAGTCGACTCTTGTGGCTAGCATATTATCGCCACCTGAGCTGCTGTTACTGCCGTTTGAAACGGCGACTGTACGTACCCAGTTCTGGTGACCGCCGGTAAAGCCGCATACAAACTTATTCCCCGTCACCGCTCCCCTATTGTGTATGGATGTTGAGGATGGTGTACTGGTGGCGTAGTTGAGATCCCAGCACTTGACGGACTTGTCGTCTCCCGCCGTGTAGAGATGCCCGTCATGCGGGGCGGCGGCGAGGGCGCGGACGGGGCCGGGGTGGGCCCGCCAGCAGGCACATCCTTCACCGCCGCCGGGGCCCGTCCGCGCCGGCCGCCAGAGCCGCACAAACCCGTCGTGGCCGGCCGACGCGAGAAGACCGGTGGGCGGGAGGGCGGCGGCGTCGTGGACGGGCCCGCGGTGCCCCACCAGCCGCTGCGCCCGCACCGTCGGCCGTGCGCTCCACACAAAAACGACGCCGTCCGTCCCGGCGGAGTACACAAACGGCGGCGGTCCGTCTTTGGCGGCGGCGGTGATCGGCGACGACATCGGCAGAATTCCCGCCGCCTGCACGGCGCCCCGGTGTCCGCGGAACGTCAACTCAAGCGACGGCCGGAAGGGCTCCGCTGCGGTGGTAAGGACGGCGCTGTCTTTACTGCGACCAGTGGACATCATCAGAAAGGAGCACAATCACTCAGAAAAAGAGAAGGACAAAAAGGAGAGATACCAGTCAAACGTCACTACTATTTTTCTTTTTTTTTTTGTTGTTGTTGTTGTTGGGAGGGGGAGAGTATCAATCAGGCGCCGTTATACAGGCTTCCTTGTTCACGTTGTCCACCGCTGGTCTTACGCGTGCCGCGGTTCTAAGAAAGCATTTATGTGTAAATGAAGAAAAAGAAAAAAAGATGAAGAAGAAAAAGAAGAAATTGTAACAACAAGGAAGAAGTTCACTCTTTGTACGAGAGTTCCTGATGGAATCAGGAATTTCTCAACTGATAATTGATTGGCAACTTACCAAAAGAAAAAAAAAAGATTTGACAGGGTTGAAACACTAAGAAGAACTTCTAAACGAAGTCATATAAGGTTATACATCCATATATATTGTGAGGGACACATGAGAGAAAAAGCAAACACACATAAAGACACCACACACACACACACAAAAAAAAAAAAAACTATGATTGAAGGAAAGCCCATGGAAAGGAAAATTTAAGAATGCAGAGATTTCCCTCCTTATGGGTTAAAATAAAAAAACCAAAAGCACACAAGTCTCTCCGCTGCTTCAACATAAACACACTTGAAGAGAAAGAAAGAACGAAAGAAATAATAAAAAAAAGACAATTAGTAGCTGCATAATCCATAAACCTCTCTTACACCAAAAAAAAAAGAGACGGAAAAAAACACGAAGTGAAAAAGAGACGGGAAACAGTGGAGACTAATTCTACATCCACTTTTTCTTTCTCTGAACATCCCCGTGATTCTTTTTTTCTTTTCTTTTCTTCTCTCTTCTGTTTTCTTTGCCTTTTTATCCAACTCTGAATCGTGTCGAAGAAACAAAAAGGGCATCAAGTGGAATACCTTCATCCTCTAATAAACTTTCAAACAGACAAAACACATATGCACAGGCAGACACAAATATATAAATCCAAAAAACACACAACATCAAGACAAAAAAAAAAAAAATACTAACACAAAAAAAAAGAATTAATTTCTTTCTTTTTTTCATTCATTCTTCTATTCCTTCTCCTACTACAATACATATAAAACCCATAAAAATCACCACGATGATAATACACGTTGACATGAGAAAAATAAATAAAAATAAAATCAAGGTAAACAAGATTTGACGTGCGCTACTGTGTACACAATTATTTGGGAGATTGCATATATATATATAAAAAAAAAGGGGCTATCGACAAACATTGTAAATAGTTATGAAGAACTCATTAATAACAATGGGTATGAGAGAGGCACATAATAAGAAAAGAAAAGGAAAAAAAAAAATGGAAGGGAAACAAGAAAAAGAAAAAAAGTGATCCATCGTGAAATATCAAATCTGTAACTCATTGTAATGAATGCTCATACTGTATCATGAAGACTATATTTCTGTCCAAAGTCAGTGTTTTTCTCAAGAGTGGATGACTTTCGGAAACTACAGACTGAAACCGCAGGTATATCCTCTGCATCGAAAAAGTTATTGTATGCTACTACACGTGGCTTATCAGAAGAAGTAAGATATCCATGCTTTGACTGGTTATCAGCGTCAAAAGCATTACCTTCAGTAATTTCTAGACGACATGAACAACAAGAGCAACAACTACCATCATCACTTGAGGAACTTCTCGTACTGCTTACACTGCTGCTTCTAGAACTGCAACTCTCTGCGTCACACCACATTTCTTGAATTATTCCTCTATTTTGACGTTTCTTATCTTTGGATTCTGATCCCATATTTTTCTCACTTGTTCTCGCCCTTGTATTGCGAGGTGATAACAGACGATGTGCTTTAGATTTTTCAGAGACACCACTTCTGGACTTTGCACGAAGATTAGACAAAGTACGTGAAAGTGTTGCGCTGGATTTAGGAGTTGGTGGAATAATTAGATTTTCCCCATTTATACTGAAAGTAGAATCATGATGTGAAGATTGATATTTACCCTCAGAAGGATGATTTTGACTTCCACTAAAACTGTTTTCATTAGATGTTATGTTCTTCGCCAAGGAAAACTCCAAGGCAGTCAAGGAGTAAGATCGAATGTAATGCGAAGAATCTTTGTGTGACATTTCAGTGACATGCACGTCACCTTCATTAATTACTTTGTGATATGGACAATTGTGTCGTCGACGATGTTTACCGGAAAAATTTAGATTATGAGTTTTACCAGAAGACCTCTTATTCTTTACCATAGAAGAGTCATGCAAAGGCGTTTCCTGGAGTCCCATAGACTCTTTTGAACCATTGTTAGGAAAACTACAGGATGGTAAAGACTGCTGACGAAGCCATGGTCTTACAAAGGCTGTATAACCATTACTGTTGGTGCTGTTGTAGTTGCTATTATTATCAACACTACCAACAAGACCAGAGTTTATGATAGCATTATTCAAACCATTTGTTTCTTCTGATATTACAGGATTCTCTATTTCCGTGGAGATGGAATCATCACCGTAAATGTCGTATACACAATTCATACCAATACGTTTAAAAATTCGACGTCCACCACCGGCACCCTGTAGTATCCCTGAAGAAGAACAAGAAGAACCTGTTGTTACGCTTTGAGCAGGTGTAATAGGAAGATTATAAACTGGAACAGGTAACATAGGTGGAGCATTACCCGAAATTGGGGATAATATATTCGTATTGTAACGACGCCCTCGGATGTCTCTACTGCCACTTGAAATGATAGGAGATATACGAGGAGGAGGTACTCCTCTGCAAGGAGGAAGAGGACTTTGGTCTCCACTCTTCAGTGGTATTTCCACTGAAGAATGCACAGATATTGGCTGGGTATTAGTAACTTGTGTAGCTGTTCTAGTAGTTGTTATTGCTAACGGAGAAAGAGCAGGTGGTATTGAAGAACGTTCTGATATGATTGAGAGATTTGATTCTATTGCTCCAATTGGGTGGCTACCAATAGGATCACGCGAAATGGCATGCAATGCTCCACATGGTGCCTTATGAAAATTCCGCTCCATTTATGAGTTTGTTATTTATGTAAAGAATAACGTATGATAAAGATGACACGTTTCCTCTAGTCCGCTTCAAGAGTTTTCTCTCTTGTGCTATCTATCTATGGACTCTATCACACGCTTTCCAAGAACTTTATACAATTTTACAAATGTAAAACAATAATACAATAAGAAATGGAAGAAGAAAGAAAAAAAAAAAAACTAATAATAATTAGTAGTGTATTAATTCCCCTCTTCTCTTCTCTCACTCACTCATTCACTCCTTCCCCCTATTTCTCTGACCACTTTCGTTAAAAGGGCGAGAGGAGAGGAGAGATGAGATGAGTGAGAGAGAGAGAGAGAGAAGGGAAATACACATAACAGAGCGTTGGAAAATCAAGGGAATCTACAATTAGTAATTCCACAGAAAGTTGTTATGATGTGCCTCTTTTTTTTTTTAAACAATGTAAAAAAGAAAAAAAAAGAAATAAATAAAAATATATCAAAAAATCATCACAGGAGTGAACTAGGATGAATGGGAAGTTTTTGTTCTATTCAATTGTAAAAGATGTGTATTTTCTTCTTGTCGGTAACGTCTTTCTCCCTCAATTCAATTGAATGACGAAACTTAACCCAATCATCCCCCATTCTCTCAATGCTCAGCGTGATGTCTTCACCTTACGCACGGGTGTACACACGCATCTTGCTGCTGCAGGAGACAAGCACGATCTTCTTTGCCCGGCAGAGATGCTGAAGTCCCTTCGCGGCGAGGGAAACGGAGATCTTCAGACGGTCGCTAATAATCGAAGGTGTGATGACCTTGTACTTTGGCACTTCCGTCATCAACTTGTCCATGGTGTCCTTATCGAACATGACAGCGTTCTGCAGTGCCTCGCGAGTGCGGCCCTTGGACCACTTCTTTGCGGCCTTCTTGGCGCCCTTGTTCATATTCTCCATCTTGCCCTTCTTGGCCGTGGGCTTTGTGTCCTTTCCTCCCTTCTTTGGTGGCATCTTTACTGGATGGGTTTGTTTGGTTGCGTGCTGCTACGATGCTTCGCTGGGAGCGTTCCTCCGGTGTGATCTGCACACAACAAGGGAAAATAGGTAAAGAAAGAATAATAATAAGAAACAAAAAGAGGAAAAGGAAGGGGAAAAAAAAAACAATATATATATATATATATATATTATTAACAGTGAGACCTCAAAACGCACTTGTAAAAGCCCTGAAATGCAAGAGAAAACAAAGAGGGACGGTTTATCGAGGGAAGCAAATATAGGCAAAGAATATGAAAATACGTCCGTGTGTGTGTGTGTAAAAAAAAAAAAAAAAAAAAAAAAACTTACACACGAAACAATAGCAAAAGAATCAAGCTATCCTTGAAAATGTACTTTACACTTGTTTTATTATTCCATTTCTTTCTTTTTTTTTTTGTACGAGAGACAAATATATTAACAATCATAATAATCATAAATTGTTATTATTATCATCATTACTACTGTTTTTATTTGCATATGTAGAGAGAAAAAGGTTCTTTTGTAGTTATCGCTGATCTTTTTCTAAGGAAGAGGGAATTGGCACTGTTCCCATATAGTAAAGAGAGAATTATTCTTTTTTGGATTGCGATGGAGAATCACAGTCATAATGAAGAACTTCATTGTATCCAAATACATCCTTGTTACCAAAGCCAATCATTATCTCCTGAGCCTTGTTTTCACCAAATATTTCAACTAGTTCATCTGGACTCTTATGACTTGACCAACTATAGCGTTTCTGCATAGCGCGATATTTTCGTACAGTAATCAAGTCTTTCAATTGACGAAGTGCCCATCGACCACGTGCAAGACGACGTGCAAACTCTGGTGTTCCTGGAGTTACATGCGGCTCTGCCATAAAACCTTCTTGTATCATGGCACGATATGCAGAAGTGCTGCTCAGTGAATAAGCAAGTCCCATCCGTTTTTTTCTTACGGCTTCTTCTGTTTTAGTTCCTACGTGTTTAACGCCATCTACAGAAGTTAATGCAGGCGCAAGAATCATAAATTCCAAGTACAGCTTTGCCACCCGTGGGTGCATGGACCTCTGTGCCTATCTGGTAGAAGCGCACTCCAACCTATCCAGTTATATAAATAAAAATAAAGAAAACACCCCATAAGAGAGAATGAAAAGAAAAGAAAAAGAAACATTTTTGTAGAATAAAAACAAAGGTGAAAAAAAAAGGTACACAGAGGAGAACAGACAGGAGAAAGAAAAAAAAAAAAACATCCCTCACACAGGTATCGATTACTCAATTTATGTTGATAACAGAATTCTGCATCTGAAATCTACACTTTATTTCCCAAACACTCTGTAGTAGCTGCGAAACCCCCCGCACTCTAAATGAAAAGAAAAAAGAATATATACCACCCAGTTATAGAATTCTTTCACATTCTTTAAAGAACTGTACGAGACATGCAAAAATTAAAACAAACTAAAGACAAGAAAATAATAATAAATAATAATAATAAGCTCCTTTCTTTCAGGTTTACCCATTTTTAGTTTTAACACTCCATAAGGCGTGTCTCAACAGCCCAGCGGAGCATAGCCGCTGTTGTGGCCGCAGAGGAAGGGCAGATTCCAGCAGCAGTTGCCGCCATATTATCGTCCTTCACATTATTTGAGGTTGAAAGGGACATCACTTCTTCTTTCTGGTGTAGCAATAGTAATCGATGTACCTCGGCTATGAAAACCGGGTTTTTTGAAGTTCGAAGAATTTGGGCAAGGCTATCAGCAATGCTTTGCGCTAACAACAACCAGGAGCGTCGCTCTGTTTTCTCTATAGATACTTCTTCTCTTGCAGCTCCCTCATTTTCATCATTCTCTGCTTCTTCATCCATTTCCTCTTCACTTAGCACTGTAGTTGGGCGACGCACAAAACAATCAATATTCTCCGCGGCAAGGCGAGAGAGGGCACCCTCAACTGTGTAAGCCACACGCTGTGCCAGCCGTTGTAATATGTTATTCTCCAATCCAAACTCAGAAGAAGTATCAGAGAGAAGTATATAACGACACAAGGCGAGTGGCACGTCGATAATAACAGTAATGCTTTGTACACTTCGTGCGTCAAGGGTACCTTCCAAGTAGAAACTACTCCCCATTTGTTTCCGTATTCCACACACATCCATATCATCTCCATCAGCAACTAACGGCTTTGACCACACAACCTGCCATAAAAGCAAAGGAATAATATGTTTTTCAGTAAAACGAGATAAAGTTAAGAAGAGTTGTTCCTTATTCCATTCCTTTTCACTCTCCCCATGCTGCTGATGCTGCTGCTTCTGCAATGCCTCATTTTCTGGTAGTAACCCTTCATCCTGCTTTAGTTCCCGTGGATGTTTTTTTCGCTCACTTGGTACAAATGAAAGAGATGAGTTGGCAAAACAGGCATCACCTTCCACCGCGTGTAGGACCAAGACGGCTGTATTACGTCTGCCACGTGCCCCTAATGGAATGTTTGCATTGAGCAACAAAGCCACTTGAAGAATATGTGCGGCTGGGGAGTCATAATCATACAATTCTTTTTCAGTGATAGTTGACATCATCGTGGCGCTGTGCGTCGCACCGAGTAGTCCATCACGTCCTCGTTCCCATGTCAGGTGCGGCACGTACGGCAGAAGTGAAACAAACAAACAAGTTGGGAACCCCGTGAGTGCAGAGCAGATCGCCAAGCGACGCTGTAAATCGGCACACCACCACGCTGAAAGTACTGTGCGCGTTGATGAAGAAAAAGGGAAAGAAGTATTGGTATAGCCCTTCCCTAGTGTTCCTGATGATGCTGTACTCCTAGGTAAAAGAAAATAAATTTGGTACGTAAATATAGATCCATTATTCTCCAAGAATTTTTCATCACTTCTGCTGTTTGTTGCGTCATGTTTCCAGTTCAGTGCACTTGTTAAACGAGCTTCTACCAACAAAAAAGCAGGATCCGAGACTGACGAGCAATTTCTTTTTATTCCTCTTGCTGCTTCAACTTCAACTTCCGAAACTTGCAGATGTTCACTTTCTTTGTGTTCTTGAGAGTAACACTCTGTGGCAGAGAGTAACTCCACCGTATGGATTTGACGTGAACGAACTAGTCGTATAATCCCATCCGCAAACGCCTCAGCAGCTATGTATGTTGCTGATCCCTGTGATATTTCAAGTGTATGGTACATTATTACTAATAATAATGACTAATTTCTTTTCTTTAAAGGGTAGAAAAAAAAAAGAAATGTTTATTGGTACCCGACTTTATTTTTCTCCTTTTTTTTTTCTTCAATGTGCCAATGTTCTTATTCGTTCAAATATCAAAAACGGAAAAAAAAAGAGAGAGATAAATATAAGAGATTTCCAGAAAAGAACAAATTATTCGATTATTCATGATTTATATTACATCAAAAAAACTCTATATCAAAGCAACAATTCCATATGATATTCCATTCATTTCTTTTTCGTTCGTGTTTTTTCTGCATTCTCTTCCTCTCTTTCTTTTCATGGCTTTTCTACAGTCTTGTCACGTAACGAAAAATAAAATAAAAGAAAAAAAAAAAAAACAGTTGCAGGGTGAGTAAGTGAGATAGAGAGAAACTGAGCGAATAAGTTTGTATGTGTGTGTGTGTGTGTGTGTGTATGTTTGTGCGAAATATAAAGAGAGAGACACTCAGAGAGGTAGAAATAGGTAGGGATACATATGTATATAGAAACATATAGATATAGATAGATATAGAGATATAAAAGAACTAACGAGAAAGAGTGTACTCTCTACTCAGTTTCATCTTCATCTCTGCAACTGCACTTGTATGATCATACATCTTCGTTTTTTTTTCTTTTTTTTTTTTCGTTTCTACAAACGAAACCTCACCAAGTTCACACATTCACACACACACACATATATATGTATATATATCTCTGCATTCCTCATCAGGTTTTAACCTGATCCTCCCTCTTTTTCCTTCTCCTGTACATTCATATAAATCAAAGACTCTTTGGATTGCACGGGTGCATTTCCATCTTCCTCGCCTTCCTTTTGTTCTTGCTGATTTTGTTCTTCCTTATTAGATTCCTCTTCCGGATCTAACTCTTCCCCGCCAAGTACCTTGACGAAGTCCTCTGTTTTCTTTTCTAAGACGTCATGGAGGGTGCACATGGTATCATCATACTCACTCCGTACCTCAAACATCTTTCGTGTAATTTGCTGCTGGAGTTTCTGCAGCTCCTCCGCGGCGCTGTGCATGTCCTCCTTGAGTGCCTGCAATTCGTGTCGGAGGAGGGCGACGGTGCGGCGGCGTTCCTCCACGGCGACGGGCGGCAGCGACGGGTCGCAGAGGCGGCGGACGCGGTGATAGTCCCGCACGGCGTGGAGCCACGCGCCGATGGCCGCGAGGGGAACCGACACCCGCGCGAGGGCCGCCGGGGCGTGTGCGGGGGCCGCGCAGTACCCCTCGAGGGCGTCGGCCACGTCGGGCGGGAGCGGCCGCTGCAGGAGCGTCTGGGCGCGGCTGATGAAGAAGGTGAAGAAATAACTCTCGCTCAGCACCACACGCACGGTGGACCACTCCGTGTCCTCGTCCTCCCGCACCCGCAGCGCCATCGCCATCGTCGCCAACGCCGCCGGTGGGGGACACTCGTAGTCACGCAGCACCGCCAGCTCCTCGCGGGTGACAACATCCAACTGCTGGTAACTCGCCCGCAACGCCTTGTTCACAGGCAACATAAGATCATCCTCAATCGCCTTTAGTTCACGCAGAGGAACCGTTAGTGTCCCACCACGACGCTCCTGAAGAACAATAACACGTTCCAACCAAACAAGTTGTGTCTCAATATACTGCTGCTTTTGTCCCCCAGCATAGATAATAGCACGTAAAGGCGCCATTAAAGGTTCATAGTGGTACAGTACACGCTCCAAATTTACGCGATACTCATTACAGAGCATACCGAGTTGGGCCGCCTTGAGTTGAACATCTCCTTCAATACTCAGAAGTGACGCCAGTTGCTCGTCCGTCAGCGTCATCGACAATTGTTTCGGTGGCGCAGGAGTAGCGAGCATTTTTTTGAATACTCTCGTCAAACACAGCATACAGAAGCAAAACGAAAAAAAAAAAAAGAGGTGGAAGAAGGAAATTGTACATATACATCAGAAAAAAAAAAAAATATATCATCATTAAATCCAAAGGGGGTTGAAAAAAAAAAAAAAAAAAAAAAAAACCATGTCATAAGGAGAAAAAGAGAAAATGTATGTACGTATGTATGTAAGTGTACGTGTTGCATAGGAAAGGGAAAGCAAGAAGAAGAAGGAAGAAAAAATGCATATAATTTCATTTTCATAATTCTTTTTTTTTTTTTCCTTTCCTAATCACATGCAGATATCGATACCTTTTTTTCTCTTATTCGTCTGTTTCTTTTTTCCCCTCAATCCCCGCCTCTCAACTTAGCTGCGTAGGAAGTTTGACCACCTAGTTCGAGAAAACTCTTTCCAATTCATTTCCAACTGTTCATAAATGTCAACAGAAGTTTGTGGTGGCCAGTTAATCTCCTCTTCAAGTCGCGTAAATGTATCAAGCGGGAAGTATGCCGTCTGCAGATCCTTCCGACCGCTACGAATACCCACAGGCCGTTCCAAGTTATTGAGCTTTAGCGTTATAAACATATCCTGCTGCTCACGCATAATCTTTTCCACCTTACGCATTTCTTCTTCACCCATATCTACTTGAAGCGTCATATACCGTGCATAAGTTAGCGGTGTGCTGTCTGCATCGCGAAAACGACTGTACGGTCTCATCACACCTTCATTTGTGAATTTACGTATGAGACCACCATTGTTGTATACCGCCACAGCGATCTCACGCAGCGCCTGGGCCGTGTGGCGTCGCTGACGAGGCTTCATTACCAACACAAAGCTGTAAAATACCATACTTGCTATGTTTCCTTCAATCCACTTCGTTCACCTACCCTACACAATTGCCACAACCAGCAAATGTTTCACCCCTACCCTTCCCTCAAGTACTTTATACAAGAATAGAATAGAAAAATAATGAGAAAAATAATGAGAAGATAGAATAGAAAAATAATGAGAAAAATAATGAGAAGTGGGGGGAAAAAAAAATGAAGGAAACAATATACCAAAACGTTATATATATATATATATATATATTTGTACACGTTCATACATGCACAACTACAGAAACGAAGAAATGATGTTGTACACAACTTGTTTTACAGAGCTATAAAAAAAAAAAAAGCAAAATGTGTCACACCATAAGCCAAGTGTGGTTCTTCCACATTATGACGCAAAACTAACAACAACACCCTCTTTTCATTTTCTTCTTTTTCTTCTTCTTTCGTCGCTCTTGTTTTTGTTTCTTAATTTGTTTTGCTCAAGTAGATGAAGAGGATGCTGGAACCACATCCAGAAGGATTCGCAACTTTTTCGGATCAAGGTCATTCACCGTGAAAGAAGAGGTGGGTGTACCCTCTGACTGTTCTACATGCGACTCTTGCTGTTGAAGTTGGAGAAGCCGTTTATAACGAGCTTCATACACATCACACAATGCTCTCAAAACACCTCGCATTACTTCCTCCCGCAGACGTGCTGAACGAAGTGCCGCAATGATAGGAACATAAACACGACCTGTCGCTGCCACAACACCATAAAAATCACTCAGTTGAGTCGTGATAGTAGCCGCATCAAATTGTACATCATCATCATCAATATTAATATCCATTACACTATTCTTCTTTTCAACCTCTGTTGACCCAACAACAACACTACTACTCATTTCATCACTACTACCTGTTACACCACTCTGTGATTTATGTTTGAAATAATGTTTTACAGCACAGTGCGAAAGACTTATCGTTAACTCTTTTGTTAATTGATGAATTCGTTCAGGAACAACATTAGATAGAGGTGTGGTATGACCAGCTGCTGCATTACCAAGGGCTAAAAGTTGCAAGTGTGGGGCAAGTGTTTCTTGCAAAGCCACCATAGTATTAAGTTGTAACACAAGTTTGCATGGATCATCTAATGTACCACTAATAGTTGGTTGACGGGCCAGTACAACTGGAAATGATAATACATGTTGAACAAGTACGGTAAAGAATTGTTCATGATACGCAGAAGGATTTGTTGTCATAGAATCACTTGAGGGAGAACTTTTTAAATGTGCCGCACGTAGTGAATCCATTATCTCAACATGTTTCTCCGCCTCAAACATTGTAGACTGTAATACACGCAGACATTCTTCTACCTCTGGTGGTGTCGGTAGTACCATTGAGTAAAGTGTTCGAAGGAGATCTGCCGCCTGTGCCTGATGTTTAGAGAGACCACTGCGATGATACGGATTGTTGGGGAAATTAGAACTACTACGACTACACACACTGGATGATCTTGCACCTGATAAAACTTGTTGCTGTTGTCGTAAGTGTTCTTCGTTAATAACATTTCCATCATTATCTCTTTCTTCTTCAGAGGCATACTCAAGAAGAAATTCTGTAACAAAAGAAGTGGCAGTTTCACTTTTTTTATTCCCATCCTCCACTACAGCTGCTGCTGCTGCTGCTGCCGCGGCCTCAGCGGAGGCTAATCGGCGTAATACTGTAGAACGACTTACAACACTTGCCACACTGTCAAGAGCATGTTCCGCAATTTGTTTAGCAAGCATGTGATAAACACGAAGAAGTTGTAATTTTGAATCGTCTGCGATAAGACGAGTAAGTGAGGCTTCTCGACCAAGTAATGGAGTAAAACTACTATACGTATAGTACGTGAAAAGTTGCAGTAGTGTATGTGCTGTACGTAAGCCATTTGTTAAACTCATAAGTGTTGCCACTACAAGAGCTTCTTGTTGAGAACGATTCATGACATGTTGATATCGTTGAACGCCACCAACATTATCAGAAGTTAAACCCAATGGTCGTCCTGTGGCAGCAGATAATAAACGTGTAATGCCACCAGTAAGACCAATAGGACCCGAAGCCCCTGATGATATACCACTATTACCACCTCCACTATTACCACTACCACTACCACTACCACTATTACCTCCTCCTCCTCCTCCTCCACTACCACCACCAGCAGCGGCAGCAGCAGAAGAAGAAGAAGAATCTCCATCATGAAGACTCGATGCATTACGTAAAAACCGTTCCAGTACACCTTCTAGTACACTCTGAATATGCTTACAGAGAACTTCAAATACGGAATCAAGTATAGCAGATTTGCTTACAGGTAAACCAGATCCCGTATTTTCATTGAAAACACCACCTCCAGCTAAAAGGGCATTAGTTTCATCATCACGGATACCTACAGTATCCTTCTCAACAGGTATTACTCCTGTTGTAGTGGTATTTCCTTCACTCGCTGTTGTTGGTGGTAGTGAGAAAAAAGCAGAGAAAAAATCATCTTCATCCACAATTACTTGATGTAACCAAGCAAAAAGTGAACTAAAGAAAAAAACAGGATTACTGATTTCTGCTTCCAATGGTCGTGTCCCTCCAGTTGCTTGTGAAGAAGATTCATCACTTTTACCTCCAGCACGATATGTACCACTTGATGTGGTTACAGAACCTGTTGTCATAAGATGAAAGTATTGACGCAACACTGCAGCACGCCGGAGTCGGGCCACCTCTTCCACAACTGCTGCCCATTGATTTATATTCTCTTCACGAAGAAAATGTACACATCGAAGGTAAAAACTTGTCACTTCAGGTGAATCTCCTCCAAATGCTGCGGCATTTGTAGGTGTTGCACCAGGTGCATTGGATGATGCTGACATGAGAAAGCGTGCAACTTTTTCTGTACCTTTCATAATAGCAGTGTATGTGATATCCATCACCG
Source organism: Trypanosoma theileri (assembly GCF_002087225.1). Classification (NCBI taxonomy): domain Eukaryota; phylum Euglenozoa; class Kinetoplastea; order Trypanosomatida; family Trypanosomatidae; genus Trypanosoma; species Trypanosoma theileri. The sequence goes on along the minus strand of NW_021639843.1, from coordinate 100,656 downwards.
CAGCAGCACTCTGATAGTGTTCACGTGATAAAAGTAACTCACGACACTTGCGGTGTGTCACTTGTGCACGGCGCAGAACATCAAGATACGCCGCATCAACAGGACTTTCTTCAAGAATTGCCTGCTCTTCTGCGGCGAAGTGATATTTTTCTTGAAACTCCCGCATTTCCTTCTCACGTTGTTGTACTAGTGAAAGTTCAGCTTGTAGCGTTGTCATTCGGGCAACAAATTCTTCAGCCTGTACGGCGTGAGCATTTAAAGTTGATTCAAGTAATTCACTTTCCTGGTTAAGTTTTGAAACCAAATCGGACGCTTCCTCAAAGACTTCGTTAAGCATTGACCATTCCTGCAAAAAATGACGATGTAAGTCCACCACACGCCCCTCTAACGCTGTTCGAAGTGCCGTTGAGGAGGAAGAAAATGTTGAATTGGCGGTAGAAGAAAGAGCAACCGTATTTTGAGGAGATTGATGTACTGTAGAGGCATTATCCTTTTCAATAGTTGAGGCGTCACCACCAGCTGGAGAGAGAAAACTCTCCAAAAATTCCGGTACGGCATCATTCATGTACAACACAAGTTCACGAAAGTTGTCATTAACAGTGACATCCAATAATTTCTGAACTTTACGGCTCGTGGCAAAATTACGTGTAGAGTTGGAGGTGCTCTCTGAGGCAGTACCAAAGACATTATCGTCTAAACCCCCGATTCCAGTATTTTTAACGGGTGTTGCACTTAAATGTGTTCCAACTGTCCCTGAGGGAAGAGGGAGATGTGAGTCATGTCTTCTTTCTCTTGTAAGCGTAGCTCCCTCAGTTGTAGGGCCTACTTCAGAACCATTGGAGTGTGACTCTGGATAATCAGTTTCTCGCACTCTTGTTCTTTCCATTGGGGAAATAAAATGAAATACTTCAAACCCTTTTTTTTTTTTTTTTTGCTCCTTTTTCTTTTTCTTTTTTCTTTTTATCGGTGTATGTGTGAAGTTCTGATAGCTCCTATTTTGTCGTATTACCCTACATACAATATTATACTGGAGAAAAAAACAAAAGAAAAAGAAAACGAATATATTTTTTATTTTATTTTCGGCAGGGTTTTTTTTTTTTTTTTTCGCTTGAGTTCAGTAATATTCTCTGTTTATATTGTACATCCCTTTCCTTTTCACCAAACTCATTCATTCATTTTTTCACACACTTTCAATCTCATTTGGTGTTTCCTTTCACTTTTTTTTTTTTTTTTTACTGATCATCTTTCTCTTTTTCTTTTTTACTTGTTTTGTTTCATTTTCTTTCTTCATTCATTTTATTCGAAAAGTTTCCATTTTCACACCCTCGTGTACTTTGGCTCCAAAGTCAAAAATAAACAACAACCAACAACAAAAACATGCGCGAGATAATTAGGAAAATGTATTCGCCGCAAGACCCAACACAACAGAAGAAGTAAGAATAATAATAATAATAATAATAATAATAATAATAATAAAACAGTTATATCTTCAATAACTAGAAGATATCCAGATGGAAAGCTCCTTCTGCTGCTAGTGGTGCCACATGAGGCGTACAATGATGATGATAACTCTTACCCATTACACCCTTTACACGTCCAACTGCACTCTTCTTGGATGTAGATACCGTAGATGAAATATCTTGGCAATCAAAAATGAGGTTAAAGGAAGTTGTCCCGAGTGGAACTGGCTTACCAACAATGATGCTCTCCGACACACTAAGGTTCCTATCCACACGTTGTGTTGCGGCTGCACTGTAGAGATGATCCGTCGTACGCTCAAAGGAGGCCATTGTGAGAACATTAAAGTTCATCTTTTGAATACCATATCGTGTGATACCCAACACCACACCACGTTGGGTCATCAGATCGGCTAAGAGATACACATGCCGCACATCAATGCTAAGACTGTATGCTTTGAGAATGCCTTGTATCTCACTTACAATAACTTGCCGCGCTGCCTCAATGCCCAATACCCGTTCCACTACAGCAACGTGATTGCACATCACACGCGGTGCATCCACATCTGGAAGATTCATCACCGCCCGCAGCTCTGCCCCTTCTGCAAGTACTTCCGCCCCGCTGGAGGAAATCATCGCACGATTAATACCAGCAATACCACCCACAACAACATCTGGTAGTAATGTTAGTAGATTGCGAATGTTAAAATGAACACGGTGTGCCTCAAGAAAGTATGGGTAGACAGCAAGTGTATCAAGACTCATCACTTCAATACAATCTTCACGTAGTAAACGCAATGGAGACATGGGTCGAGCTCCTGCCGCCAAAATTCGTTCTCGTACGGTAATAGCATTAATAGGAAGACGAAGTTTTGAAATAACAGACATATTAAGGTGTATACGGAGATAAAACTCAGTTGCCGTACAAACTTCTACCATTTCTGAGGTTATTTCCTTAAGTAATACACGTTCTACCTGAGCTTTTACTCCTCGTACACGTTGTTCAAAAACCTCTTGTGATTCTTCTTCAGCCTTTTCATTTCCTTTCATTGGTTGTACAAGTAATCTTCGTACCGGTGCTGTTACTACTGGAGTTGCAATATTGCGATTAGCGTTAATAATTTCCACTAAACGTGGTACACCCTGTGTAATACTCATACTTGCTACACCAGCAAAGTGAAATGTTCGTAATGTCATTTGTGTACTTGGTTCACCAACGGATTGTGCAGCAATAGCTCCACATGGAGTACCAGGTTCGCAAATTTTGTGAATATACTTGCTTCCACACTGGGCAAGAAATCGGGTTACCATTGTACGTGTTAATGGTAAAAGTTCTGTTTGAAGTGTTTCAAGAAGTCGAAGTTCACTGGCTTCTTTTTCTTCTTCTGCTTTCGTGGAAGCATTTTCATTACAAGTTTTTTTACCAATTCGTTCCCGGGCATTTGAGGAGAGTTCAAGCAAAGTTCGAATTCGTTCTTGTTCTTTAACCTTTTTCATAAAGAAAGCTTGAACATCTTCCTTGAACTTCATACTACTCATACTTGCAAGACTAGCTATTAATGCCGCTCGTCGTGATCGGGATTGTTGTTTCTGAGATTGACCCTCTCCTACTTTTTGAACACATCTCTCGTTCTGATTACATTCTTCTTCATATTCTTGCCGTTCACAGGATTCCAATACTGACCGGTCCCCACTCAAACAAGCCGCAACAAAGGAAGGCACTTCAGTAGGAAGTAAGGAAATAAATTCGTCATCAAGATTAGATGGAGTATTAAGGTCAGTATTTTTTTTCTTTCTTCTCGTATTCTTCGTACTTTCCTTATTATCCACAATTTTTTTAGTATTATTGATATTATTGGTATTGGTTTTAGAAAAACTATGGTATTCCACAACCCACCTTGCATACGCTGCACGTGCACTTAACCATTCCTGATCCAAATTCAATGCCGTTCCTGCAACACCTTCCATGAGTTGTGGATCGAGTCCATCTTCTCCAAACTTCAATTGTACCACATCTCCTCTTGTGTTTCGCACTGTACCATCATAACGTACACTGAGGTTTTCCATAGCTTTCATAAGACGACGGTAAATATACCCTGTCTCAGCTGTCTTAACAGCCGTATCTACAAGACCTTCACGACCAGCCATTGTATGGAAGAAAAATTCGGTAGGTGTTAAACCAGAGTAAAAAGAATTCGCAACAAAACCACGTGCACTTGGAGCTTCTTCAAATCGGTAAAAATGTGGTAATGAACGATCTTGAAAAGCGTTTAAAATACGTTTTCCACTTACAGTTTGTTGTCCAACACATGCCATCATTTGCGCAATATTTAGGGCACTACCTTTACTTCCAGATTGTACCATCATAAGTGGTGTGTTTGTCTCAATAGAAAGTGTCTCTACAGCAGCTGTACCGCACTCATCACGTACTTTTGATAATTCTGCGTTAAGGCGTGCCTCAAGTGATTGTCGTACTGTGAGACCAGGAAGTGGTTCCATACGGCCCGTCTTTGCAGCCACGATGAGTGCATCACATGTGGCGAAGGAGCGTGTGAGTACTGCTGCCTTCTGTGCGTTTAGTTGCGGTGTTGGGGCGACATCCCCAAGTCCAAGACTAAAACCGTAATTAGATAAATAGCGGGAGGTGAATTGAGCAATGCGAGACATAATACGTGCGGTGTAGGCACCTCCTGCAAGAGTGTGTAGACGAGCAAAAAGTCCATCCTTGGCTCCACCACCAAGCAATTTTTTGTCCAATCGACCAGAGATAAAACATGAATCCAGAAAAGCTACATAGCCCTCCGCTGGACAATCATACTTCCCACGTTTACTGTAGAACTTTGCGCTGGCTTCAAGATTCAACAATACATCCACACCAGGTGAGGGACGAACAATAAGTTCAAAGAGTTGTTTACCCGTCCACAACTCTACTGGTTTTAGTATAGCTGGTATTGGTAAACGAAATTGAGTCACTGGACCAAGCCAATGGGCTACCATCTGGGACATTTGTGAACGGTCAAAAAATATATCACGTGCAGTTACGAGATAAGCTGCAGCAAGAAAATCTTGTGTACACGCAATAATAGGTTCACCATTTTTAGCTGTAATAATATTCTTCGCTGTTGACATAAGCTGAAACGCTTCTGCACGTGCTTCTTCAGTTTGTACAAGATGAACATTCATTTCATCACCATCAAAATCGGCATTATATGGGGCACAACAACATTCATTAAATCGAAAAGTACGAAATGGTAACACACGTGCACGATGTGCCATCATAGAGATACGATGAAGTGAAGGTTGACGATTAAATAAAACTACATCACCATTCATAACATGTCGCTCTACCACATCTCCAACACTTAATCGAGCCGCAAGTGCTTCCCTATCACGTTCATTGTTAAGCGATTTTTTCGATCCCTCCTGTGCCAAAAAAACTGTAATGGCACCTGGATGAACACGAGGTCCATTGCGTACTAATCGTCGCATAAGTTCTAAATTTGACTTAAAAACACGCTGAGGATACGTCAAAACACGAGCAACACGTAAAGGAACTGCTAATTCATCCACATCCAAATTTGGATCTGGTGAAATAACAGAACGACCAGAAAAATCTACACGTTTTCCACTAAGATTTCCTCGAAATCTTCCATGTTTACCTTTTAAACGTTGTGCGTATGATTTTACATCAGCTGTACGCATACTTGGAGGAAAACCAGGTAATGCAGAATCAAGCAATCGTGCAGAACGCATTTGAAGCATTTCCCAAGTTTCTGTGTATTTAGTGGCATCTAGTGAACCATCCTGTAATGTATCAGAACTAACGAGAATATCATTATATTGTCCTGTTAAATCATCATCACGAATTGTTCCAGTCCCAGCTGTACCACGCGGACGTACAGGAACAGGAGGTACCAAAAGTGTTGTTACGAGTAAATCTACAGGACTTGTGCCTGGAGATAAACCGAGAAGTATAACTTCTTCTGGTGGAACCGCAAGGAATAATTGTCTTACCCGTACAGGATCTAAGAAATCGTGAATATTTTCTTTGTTTTCATCTATTACCTTATTATAAGTACGTGCTGTACGCATATCATGTTCAAAAAAAACTTCTGTATTCTCAACAGACTCTTCACCACGGCGAAGATCAACACGGTATTTTTCATGAACAAGTCTTAAAGGACGTACTCGTCGTACCACTCCATTTAATCCACCACACTTTAGACATACACGCGTTTTATAAGCATCCGTCTGTATAGTTTTAATTAGCGCCGCACGTTGCAGTGGTTCAAGTTTTGTAGATGAAAGTCTTCGCTTATAGTATTCAATTTCCGAATCATCTAACAAAACATGAGAGCAACGTTTACAGATAGTTCGACAAATACGAAGAATAGTAGTAAAGAAACCAAGATGAAAGACTGGTACCTCAAGATCAATGTGTCCTGGATGACCAACGCAGTCAATACTACGCAGTCCACAGGTGGCACACACTGAAACACGATCACATACGCCGAGATGAGCATCATTCACACCGTACTCCTTTACTGCTCCAATAACACGGCGACATGGAAGAACAGAGAGACGGTGAATATCACCACGAGAGAGAAGACCATAATGTAGCTCACTAATTTCTACCGGCGCGTTTGGTAATGGTTCAACAAACTGCTGAGGTAGCAACAATGGGGCCGCAATGGTACCACCACCAGCACTTACTCGCATTTGATACAACCCCACTCACTTAAAATGTGTAAATTAAACCAATGAGTCTTTTTTTTTTTTTTTTCTACACCTATGTATGAATGTAACTGTGTCTTTGTGTGAGTCTCTCTGTGTGTGTATGTGTGTGTGTGAGTGTGCAATTGTGAGCTATCACAACGATGCGTTTAATTTGCTGATGGAAACAAATAAGAAGAATAAGAATAAAAAAAAAAAAATGAATAAAATTCAAATAAGAAAACTTTTCCACCTCCCCTTTTCAAATTAAAGAGATTTTTACCTCAACTTTTTTCACCTTCTCTTTATTTTAACCGTTGACATATCCGTGAAGGTATGCGGTTTTTTTCTTTTTTTTCTTTTTTTTTAACAATCTGCAGCAATAATCCTCGCCTTCTTCTTCTTCCTGCGTGTTCGATTAAGTGAATTAAAACACGTACTTGTCCTTTCCAGAGCAGACTCATTTTCACAGTTTCTCATTTTTTTTTTCTTTGTAGCACACAAAAACTTTCCCTTTATTTTATTATATTTCTTCTCAACTCATCCCATTAATCATCACCTAAAGATGAATAAGCGTTGAAAATAGAACCTATAACTTTCCCAATTCTTACCTTATCTCTCATAAAATTTTCTTCATTATACGCGTTAGGAAAGCAGGTAACTACCTAAGTTTGAACTCACAAATGGATAATGCATACACATATATGTATAAAGACAGATGACAGACATTCGGACAGAAAGAGAGAGAGAAATAATATTATATATATATATATATATATATAATAAGGGAAAGACAAAGTGAACAAGAACAAAAGAAAAGAAAAAAAAAAAAATGATACCTCTACGCATCCTCATTCTCCTTTATACCTCCTGCATTCAACCATTCAACAAACGGCTTAGATTTTTCCTTCATCTCTGCGTCCAATTTGGGGTCCAATTTAGATACGGGTGTGGCGTTAACACACCATTCAATAATAGAAGTGTCCTTCAACACACCCTCCGTGAAAAGGACAAAAAGAATCACCACCAGTTGATCTGGTTTTAGGCGTTTTGAACAAAGACGGGCACACTCATCAATGGTAGCGTTCTGCAGTTGACTTTCACGTTTCATTAGTCCTGTCTTAACCGCCTCGTCAACAGCTCCACCGAGCATTGCGGCTTCAGAGACAGTGGAAAAACGCTTCAAAAGATTTGAGTGACGTCGGAGACCTGCCATAAATTCGTCCTCTGCCATTATAATTGCATTAAGCACAAGCAAGGGACCCATCTTTTCCTTAAGATTGTAAGATGACATAAGTTCCATGCAGCATCGCATGATCTCCTCCGGGTGTTCCGAGTGTTGCCGCATACAGCGTGCAAGAATATCTTGCGGCGGTTCGCGGGTGTCCTCCAAGTCGGACTTTTGAACGACGGCTCTTCCGGCCGTTGGAACGGCGGCGGCGGCGGCGGCAGCTCCAGCGGCGGCAGCGGCGGTGGCTTCTTTATTATCGCCGCCGCGGGCCTCCGCCGTCCCCGCGCCCTTCTTGTGGACCAAATGCGGATTCTTGGCAAAGTACGTCACGAGGGCGGTGACGTAACGGGGGTCCAGGTCATTCAATCGCATGACTTTACCGCAAGCACCGCAGGAAAGACTAATAGGTGATGCATTCTTCTTTCCCCGCTCAACGAACAACTGTGTTTCAGGGTTACGGCAGTTACGGCAAAGAACGAACTTACGAACAAAATCGTAAACCTTCTCTTGAACACGTTCCTCTGTATGACTTCCCATGATAAGAAATTTATCATCCTTCTCTAACACTGTGCGCTGGGCACCAATTTCAGACTGAAAGAACTTCATAAGAATCTCTTCTGGACGATTAATTGCGAGACACACGTCATGAATATTTGGGAAAACAGTTTTGATACCATTACCACTGCCTTCAACCTTTGTCTGGATAGCAGGCATTTTGTAGCGGTAGTAGATATCGTCCCGCTTTTCGGGATCGATGGGAATCATCGGAACCGACATTTTTACTGCTTTACTTGCTTACTGCTTCGCTGTTCTCTTTTTTTTTTTCTTTTCCTTTAGGCACTCTTCGACCTCGAATAGTACATATATAAAAATATAGACACAAAAGAAAAAAATAAGGAAGAAGAAGATGTAAATTTAACAAGAAATATAAATACATATATATAATGTATATGATAGATATCTAAGAGGAGAAGGAACAAGAAAACACTGACAAGAGAATACAATATGCAATAAGTAAAAAAAAAAAAAGTGCACAAGGTCATATGTAAAGTTATCTCTGTTTTTCTCTCTCTCTCTCTCTCTCTCTCTCTCTCTCTCTCTTCCATTCTCTCTTTTTCTCATACACACATAGACACATGAACAAAGACCTCGTATATATATATGTGCAATGAAATGGAAAAAAAAAAAAAAAATTACCGTCGAGATTCCAGTTCCTGCAATACCTCCTCTAGATTATCACAGTTCAGTATAATTTGTTGCAGCCATGCGGGGGTCATAACACTTGTTGATCCCTCAGCCTCAAAATGTGCAAACAATTCCTCAAAACGCCTCTGTAGTTCTGGAGTGAAAGAATCACTGTAGTAGTGTGTGACAAGCTGCATTGCTGTCTCTGCGTTTAGTATATCCATGTGAAGAGATAATGTCAAGAGACCAGGCCTCCATAGAACGTCAGGCAATCGTTCCACATGATTTGTAGTAAAGATAATAACACGTCCGGGTGGTGCAAAATTGGCTTCCACAGCACGTAGTAGTCCCTCTGGAGAAAGAAAATCAGTTGCGAAGAGTTTCTGGTAGGAACGCAATTGTTTCACCTGATCACTAGAACTTCCATAACTCTCTTCACTCTGTTTACTTTTTTCCTCCTGAGTACTTTTTTCCTCCTGAGCACTTTTTTCTTCCCGAGTACTTTTTTCCTCCTGAGTACTTTTTTCTTCCTTTGCCTCGTCACTAACGGCAACTGCGGAAGAACCTTTCTTTATATCTGTAGTACTACTACTACTACTACTACTACTACTATTACTTGTAGTTTTTTCTTCACTTTGAACTTTTTCATTTTCTGCATTTATGAATTTTCTGGAAATCTCTTTGCGCTCTTCAGCTGTTACTTGAAACGAAACCATGTCAGCCACCACATCAACATCTTCAAACACATATACAACCTGATCAGCCGAAAGATCGAAGCACATTGGTTTTCGATCTAGATCTGAAAAATAATTACTCCATTCTTCTTCTTCATCAGATCCAACACATGTTTCACCATGAAGCATTGTTGTACCACCACTGAGAAGTTCCTGTAGTGCACCATTTGTTTGAATAAATTCAATAGGGATTGCAACAATATGTCGATTGAGGAATGCCGCTACACTGCGTACAACACTGGTCTTTCCTGTTCCTGGTGGACCATGTAAGAGTATTACCAACTGTTGTGGTACTCCTGGTACCGCAAATTTCCCTTTTTTATCCTTGAACTCACTAATAGTTTGAATAAGATGCGTCTTCTCACGAAAAAAAAGTGTATGAAAACTATTCCTGCTATGTGAAAGCAAAGAACGTCGCATGTGAAGTCTTTGACTAACTTCATTTGGTACATATTCTGTACTTTTCATCGCTTCCTCCAACTCCGAGTTAGCAGGATAGAAGTAGTACCGTTCAACTGTCTGTGCCACTGTAGGATAGTACCAGGCATACGCACGTCTGGCAAAATTCATAATTCGTTCCTTTCCACTTTTACAGTCTGTACACTGTAATACAGCCTGTCGCACCAGATACTGTTGTACTTTTTTTCCCGGGGCCCCTATGGGATTCACAATATCCATGTCTTCATAATCAAAACTTTTTTCGTTGTTGTAAGTACTTTCAGATTCTTCGCTTTCATCATCGCTTTTCTTACTACTTGATGACGACAATGCAAGCTTAACACGTTTAGTATCAAAGTTAATCGGGATAAATTCCTTCATAAGTTGTTCCTGATAATCTTCCTCTTCTCGTTCTTGCTGTTGATCCTCCTGGCGTCGTGAGATAACTTTATTTGCTCCAAGTATCGCCCCCGACACTCTCTGCTGCTGGAAACACACAGTTAGTCCAGGCTCCACCTCCACGGTGTGTCCATCAGCGGGGACCAACACAAGACGGAAGTACCGCCGCAGTGTACTCGCCAGGCCGCTGCGGCACACACCCTCCAGCGACGTGATCGGCACATAGCGGAACTCCGCCGCGCGCAGCTGATGCAAGTTTAGACGCCTCGCTCCATCTCTATTATCCCCAACACTATTATTATTATTATTATTATTATTATTATTATTATTATTATTATTATTATTATTATTATTATTATTAGTAGTAGTAGTAGTAGTAGTAGTAGTAGCAGATGAAGAAGAAGTAGCAGCCACAACGTCACTATTGTGTGTGTCTGCCTGTTGTGTTTTCTCACCATCACCCGGAAGAGAGATGAGGTGCGCCACATACCGCTCCATTGCGTGAACCAACAGTTCATTGTCAAAGGCATACTCCTCCGGTTGCTGCGAAAACACATCAACAACAGCGGCATTCTTTGAACGATTTGTAGAGAAACATCTTGAGAAAAATTTCATTGCCCATGAAGGCCACGTGTCCAGAACGAAATGGTAGAAATGCCGAGAAATAGCAACCATACACAATGCCATCATCACATCCCCAATCATGCCTAGTGGGTGAACGTTAACCGGTCCATCGCTCGTGCAGTTACCTGATAATACTTGGAATGCATTGAAGAATGTTGTTGCCGCCGTAAGTGGAGTAGATCCCACACCATCTCCACCCTCATGTATTCGATTAAAATCCAACAACGAAGGAATGTCCATAATACAAGTAGTTGTGGGAAGTAGAAATTACCAAGTAAAACTTGTTGCTTTTTTTCTTATTTGATGTAGTACAAAATAACCATCTACTGTTATGATCACTATTTTTTATTCTTTTTTTTTTCTTTTCAATTACCCCATTCCAACCGAAAATCAAAAGAATGTGTCATTCAATACCAATTAGGGAGAGGGGGGGAATAATAATAATAATAATAATAATAATAAAGGAAACAAAAGAATACCTGCAGCGGACGTGTAATCTTCGCAGCAATATCGTGTCTCACCAAAGAAAATAGTGAATAATCATATCTTATTCCTTCTTCTTTCCTTTTTTTTTATTTTATTTTTTTTACTCTCTCCAATTCTTGATGATGTTTCTCTTACTTGGAGAAGCAACAGTAAAAGTGAGACCGACAGTTAAAACGGAAATAAAATAAAAATAAAAATTCATTATTGAGTTTAAATTCTTTCCAATTCCAGCATAAATTGGCAATAACATCGTGTACAAATACAAATATGCTGGAAATACACCTCTCTTTCCCACCATTGCCGAAACTATACTCTTGTTTCTACGCTGTGCCTGAAAGACCCCGCGCGTCCCGAACGTACGGCAGAAACACTTCCGTGAGGAGCAGTGGAAATACAAGCGATACTTCAGAGTACACCTTCACAAATTCACCATCGAGGCGTATTTTTCCCCACGAAATCGCCTCATCCGGCCGTGCACCGGCGTCACTACCGTCAAACTCCTGCGCGTTATTAATAAAGACGGTGCTGTCAGCCCCATTACGCATGAGATTCGCATTGCACACGTGATGTTTCACAACACCGCCGCCTAGTATGATCATACCGGTGCGACGGCTGCGCATCGCGAAACGATTAATGCGGTGAATATCCGTAACGAGGTCTAACTGCAGCAGTGGTCCACCAGCATTAAGAATAAACTGCATAATATCTCCATCTGCAAAGGATGGAGAAAATATAGGCACATCATTCTTTGCTGCCCAGTACAGTACAGTACTCTCTGCGCGCTTCTGCGCCTCCTCTGTCAGTGATTTCTCATCTCCCCTGTTTCCTGCAATTTCTGTTTCTTTTTTCTCTTCTTCCTCTTTTGTTGTTGTTGTTGTTATGGTTCCATTGACTTCCATGAGAGCTTCTAATAAAAGCTCCGGCATCCATTTTCCTGCTAAATACCATACAGTACTTGGGGAAATAGCCCACGAGCAGACGTCTTCATAAGGTGTAGTAATAGGACGTGCAGCGCATGAAACTTTACAACGTTGTTGTAGTGTATTCAGTCTGAGCACAAGACGGCGCATAACAACATCAAACAAAGAAGGTGATGCATTGTTATTGTTAGCAATCATTGTAGTATTATTCCCGTTACTGTAAAAAATATTACCAAAGCGAAATTTCTTCTTATTAGGTTCATCACTCTTTTGCTGCTGCTGCTGCCCTTTCTTCATCATCGTCATCATCATTTCCTCATTTCCATGGTCGAGGGAAATCTCATAAGATTCACAGGCGCGTCGAATATCGTGTTCCATCGCACCTCCACTCACAACAATTGTGTGAATTAGTGCCTTTGAGGCAAAGGAGGGTACGGGAATAACAGTATCCTCATCATTATGATTATTATTTCTTACTGGGTCTAGCATCGGGTCCGGCAAAACTGCTGGTTCCACCCCACTCGGAAGTGGAACAGATTCTTTGCATAGAAACCGAATAGCCTCTCTGCAGCCTGTACCAAACAAATTCGCCGTGACCCCAAGAAATATACTTGGCTGCACCAACACCGCTGGTTGATCCCCACTCCCTTGCACTCCACTCAACTCACCCGCCGGCGCTGTGGATTGTGACTGCGATGGTGGAAGCACATTTGATGGCACTTGCGGCCTCAACATATTGCTGCAGATGGCGACGGCCTGCGCAAAGTGGGAGGCCTGAAATCCCGTTGTGGCGTACCGCCGCAGTGCCGCCGCTGCGGAGTTCAAATCGTCGCCCGTCGGCCCCTCAACCACCGGCGGGGCGCCGCCGTCGCTCTTCACGTCCGCCGGGAGAGAATTGGGGTGGATCGGCTCCGAGGAGACAAGCACGGCGCTGCGGGCCAAATCTGCCATGGTATCTTTGCCTTCACCTGCGATACTCTCTCACTAGAGGAAGGGGCGTTCAAGAAAGAGAAAAAAAGAAAAAAAAAGAGAAAAAGAAATATATATATATATAAATATATATAAATATATAATAAAGAAAAATGTGTGGTACACGAAAAAAAAAAAACAGCAAAAAAGAAAAATTTTTTTTTTTTTTTTTTTTGTTGCTTTCACTCTTCATATGTGTCTTCCGCAGAAGGTAATTCAATATAGAAAATTTTAATCCTAACGAAGAAAAATTTGTTTATTTTCTGCTTACTCTTCGTCGCTCCGCATTTTCATTCACGATCATAGTTTCACTACTCATTCCAAGAAAGAGATCCAATAGAAACCATCAGACAAAGTTATTGCTTCTCACCATATGCTGATGGATTCACATAAAGTACTCTTATTCTCTCTCTTTCCTTTTCATTATATTCTTTCTTTAGAGAAATTTATATTCAATATTCTTTCATTCTTGTTTTTTTTTTTTTTTTT
>NW_021639843.1:86184-86496 GCF_002087225.1 Trypanosoma theileri | reverse complement strand
AAAAAAAAAAAAAAAAAAGCAATAAGAAAAAAGAAAAAAAGTGACGAATAATAGCAACAAGAAAAAAAAGGAATCCGCATAAGATATCCTGCTTACTCATGATACCTTATTTTTCGCTCGTTCATCCCCCTTTTTTTTTTGTTTTTTTTTTTGTTTTTATCTTTCTTTCGTCTTTTCATTTATTTTTATTTCTCTCATTTATTTATTTTTTCTTTTCGTCGTTTCTCCAATGAAAGATGTCACTCCCCAGTTTCTCTGTCCATTAGTTCACATCATAACTCATGATGAACGATTCAAGAAAAAAAAAAAAAA
>NW_021639843.1:84697-85952 GCF_002087225.1 Trypanosoma theileri | reverse complement strand
AATAATAATAATAATAATAATAATATTAATATTAATAATAATAATAATGATAATATTGATAACAAGTGTTAAAAAAAAAAAAAAAACGTAGAAAAAAAAGTAATTCGCGAAACCAAACAAAAAAAAATCTGTATTCAGAAATAACTCAAACAAAGATAAATACATGGACTTTTTTTTCTTGCTTTTCTTTTCCCATATATATATGTACGTATACGTTTCTCTGTGTATTTGTGTATATGTATAATCATGTACCCGAAAAGAAAGAGAGACAAAAAAGCGGATGGAAAGAACAATTGGTCCTCGTGGGGACCATTTCGGCCGTCAAACCCACACCGCTGCTCTCCTTCTCAGCCATCCAATGATAGTTTCTTCTTCTTAATAATAATAACAATAATAATAATAATAATAATAATAATAATAAAGATATCATGGATTGGCAGATAGCATGAACACATATTATGCCGCATGTGTATTATGTCAAGAAGGAGGGCACTGCACAAATATGCAAGGAAAATCAAAAGGGATTCAAAAGAGATAGTGAAAATTAAAATTAAATAAATAAATCAAAAAAAAAAAGAAATGACAAGAAGCATACAGCTTACTAATACTTCAACTCATGCAAAGGTCTTGCAACTTTCGATCAACTCGAAAGATTTGCCTTCAGTCATCATTCCTTTCTTTTTTGTTTTTGCTTTTCCTGCATACATTCCTTCAGAAAAAAAAAAAAAAAGATACCACATTTGAAATCTTGACATACGTAGACATACATGCATAGTTAAATACACACACTTATGCACAGATATATGTATACAAATACAAGCACAGAGAAAAAAAGCAAGAAAACGAAAAACAAAAAGAAAACAAAAAAGCAACAAAACTAACATCTTTTTCTCGTACAAAACCACAATAAGGAAAAAAAAGGGATTCTTAAAAGCATGGTAGGTACAAAATCTTTTAGAATGGGGGAAAAAAAAATTAAGATGGGTTTGTTTGGGAGCAAGAGTGATGAATACATTTCCAAAAAATTAGGCAAACAACTGGTTCTTGAGCAATATATTCTCGGGTTGACACCAACACATACAACAAAAACAAAAAAAAAAAAAATTACAACATGAAAACGATTCTGTTGAACTATTCTAATGAACGTTTCCACTCTGACAACAAATTTTGCAATGAAGAAAATATTTTTTTTCTTTTTCCTTCATCCTTTAAGTCTTTCTTTCTTTCTTCGTTTCTTTTTTTTTTTTTTTTTTTT
>NW_021639843.1:78597-84645 GCF_002087225.1 Trypanosoma theileri | reverse complement strand
TTTTTTTTTCTTTTTTTTTTTTTTTTTTTTTTTTTTTTTTTGGTTGCTCTTTTTCTTTTCTTTTCCTCGTTTTGTTGTTTTACCTTTCTTTAATGCATACATCCCCATAGTGGGAGGGCTCCTTGATATCAATGGCAGTGTACATTTTCACCCACGGGATTCAGTTCCACATTCTCTTCGTTCTCCTCCCCCTCCTCCATAATATCACGAGCATCAAGACCGTCATTTTCATTCCTTTCCACTTCAGTTCGTTCCAGATTGACCGCCTCTCCATATAGTACGCGTCGGCAGGAGACCAACTCCTTCCCAATCTCAGACTTGAGCCATCCCATAATGAACGTTGGTGTCCATCCGCGCGGGTTCATGCAGCTCACATAGGTGGCCATGGTGTTATTACCGATAGGAGTAAGTTCCCATCCCCAAAGGCATGAGGCACGTACATGGTTGTTGGACTTCTTTTCGCGTGGTGCGTAATCAATGCTACAACCATATACATAGTATACATCATCTTGTTCCACATATTTCTGTTCTGCGAGGAAGACAAATTCGCGTCCTGAGACTGGGGGAGGTGCCCAATATTCGTGGTATTGAATGTTTGAGGTTGGAGTTGGTCTTGCGAGAATCTCAAATGTAGAGAGGTTCGCGGAGTACTTCTTTCGGCTCTCTGGATTGTCTCCATGCATGGTGTCGAGGACCTGCTGTGGGGTGACACCCATGAAGGAAACGGTGGCTTTTGCAAAGTTGAAGGGTCCAATATGTGGGCGTGTGAAGAGATGGAGATCTCCGCCCTTGTCTGGGTCCTGGTAGTCGACAAGGTGCCAGCGGTGCTCGGCGTCGTTCTCGAGAAGATCCTTGGCGGCTGTGAAGATGCCAGTGAGGAGTTCCTGCACGCGTTGGGTGTCGCTGGCGTCCTCGAGGCGCTGCAGCGGGAGGGCGCAGGGATACGGCGGCTGCTCCGTCCCCGCCGCGAGGCCCGTCTTCGCCGCCGTGCGGTACGCCGCCCGGCCGACCTGCGATACAACGTCCCACATAGACATTTATATTGGAATATATAGAGATAGATAGATAGATAAAGGGGCCTGTCTGCTATGTATATATATAAGAGTATCTATCTAGATATATACGTATATATATATATATATATATATATATATATATATATATATATACGGTATCTCACTTGCCGCTACGTTTGCGTGTACGTCTGCTCTGTAATCAGAAAGAAAGAAAAAAAAGATCAAAAAAAAAAAAAAAAGATTATGTTAACAGGGTGAAGGGAGAGTGAAATTGGACATTATTCCTAATGGACCTTACAAATAACAAGAAGAAGATGCAAAACAGTAAAAAAAAAAAGGAAAAAAAAATAAATAGTAAATAGTATAAGTGAAATATATTTATCTCCCCTCTCTCATCATGTTACGGCAGTTCAACTTTACACGCGAGCCGCAAAACATGTCGAAGGGAACGCATCCATCGTCCCATCATATCACCCACCATCTCATTACGTAGAACTACAGCTACAATCTTACGGCGAAACTCTGACACCGCGTTCTCATCCACACGATCAACGTACACACCCTCCTTGTTGCCACCATTGCGGCCCTCACGCTGAATGCGCGTGAGTCGGTAATTATACCGCTGGAAGTCGAGATATGAAAGAAAGAGACCATTCGCCGGCACCATCGGCGTGCCACAACGGACAGACTTGTTTAGCAAATGATTCCTCAAATACTCCGGTGGTTGTCCAGCAGCGCACATAGAGGAAACTGCGCCAATCATTTTTCGTATTTGGTTAAACATGAAACTTTGTCCATGTAATTCAATACGTACCACTTCAAGTCCAACATTTTTCTTCGTATTACCTTCGTCGTCATAGTTATTACCATAAATACGCAACATATGTTCACGCATTTCTTGACGTTGTTGCTCAACATCACTATCATTCTTTTCTTTTTGTGGTTGAAGTTTTTCATCATCCGGAGAGTAACTTCGAGAGGGATTCCATTCTTGCAAAGTCTCAAGCATTGTAGTGTCAGCAGGGTCTACAATAAACGGTTCGCTAACCGTTACAGAAGTGATGTAGCGTGCAGATGAGGGATCACTGGCACGTCCACCAGGAGTGAAATTGTGATAAGAGTGTGTTCCCTCAAACTCCCGAAATACACGTCTCACCTCTTCGAGACGATCAGCCGTCAGGCGATAACGGGCCACATTACGCATAGTCTCTTCAGGGATAGTACGAAACACCAACATCTTCTCAAATAGACCATCATGAAACTTCTCAACAGTTTCATCTGCATTCATTTTTTTCTTATTATTATTATTATTATTATTATTATTATTATTATTATTATTACTGTTATTCTTACTCTTAACGTTGTCACTGTCACGGTCTTTTTCATTTTCCTTGTCGCCGCAGTTATCATTAGCATCCAACTGTTCCTTTTTAGTTAACTCTTCATTCGTGTCATTGTTCTTAATACCCTCGCATTCTTCTTCTGTTTCCTCACGAGGGCGTTTCATTCCGGACTGATTCACAGAACAAGTGGTTTCGGTCTCATCCAGTGAAGTATTCTTCTCACGTACAACTCCAAGCATTCCAACCTCTTCTAACGTCGGCCGTGAGGGGGCGACATCAGGTGGAAAGTATGTTTTGCAGTACTCTTCATGACTCATAAAGGCAAAAGTTGGCATATAGTACTCATAAGTTCGTGCCCCACACATCATGTAAGCATTAAAACTACGAGTAACTGGAATAATATCATAAACAATAATATCACTTGGTAATACTTCTGTTAATAGACGTTTCGCTTCCTGAGTGTCATATTCTTTAGTTGAACCTTTTGCGTATGGGAGCATAATATTAACCGAAATAACATTACGTAATGCATGAACACCTTTATCAGTACGACTAGCACGTTCCCAGTTAAGTTTTTGCTGAACTTTTTCCTGATCGTAGTTTTCTTTTGAAATCATGTCTGTTCGGTGTAGAGCTCGAAGTAATTCCTCCTCAACAGTGGGGTAATCTGGTAAATGGTTCCATTGAAGACCACAATAGCGTTCCCCAATGTACCCGAATATAATGGCAACCTTTCGCTTTGGTCGCTTTGTTGACTGATTGTCTCCCATCTCTTCATTTTCTGTTGCTTCTGCGGTAGAACAAGTCCCAGGAGGAGGAATTACAGTATCTACCCCAGTATCAGAAGGAACAGCAGCATTAGTAATAGTACTATTCAAGGGAGAACTGTTAATGTGATTCTCTGTGAGACCAACAACCTCACTGCTGCTCATGTAATTAAAGTAAAGGGGATATGCCGGTGACACTAAGAAAAGAAAAAAATAAAAGAAAGAAAAAAAAATGTGACGAAAACAAAATATAATACATTTTAACAGCAAAGATAATCACATATAACATCATATCTTCATTATCAATAAAATAACTAAATAAATAAATAAATAAACCAAGTGCAATAAAGTAAGGAAGACAAACAAATCAGTACAAGTTCACTAACTTGAACACTGTTGATTATTTATTTCGTTTTTTTTTTTTAATTATTTCTTTTTCTTCCTGTACATATCACTTAATGAAAATCAAACGAAAAAATATATTTGATGCAATAACAAGATATAAACATTAGATTAAACCTTCTGGTGGAAGTAGACTGCAACTGGGAGACCTTTGTACTCGCTTACAACGACGTCGAGCCTCAACGTAGCGTCCAATCATGAGTAAAAACGGTGCATTTGTCATCATCTCACTAGATGCTGCACATATCTTCCCACGTTCCTTCTCTGAAAAATTATCCCAGAGAGCAGAAAGTGCAAGCAGTGCGTGTCTTACGGCCTCTGTGAGGTGTACGGGGAAGTTACGTTGTAATTTCGAATTTGTCAACGACCAATTAGGTGAGTTGCGGGGACTACGACGAGTGAGACGTGATTCACTTTCATTTACAAGACATGGCACGATAGCAGTCTTGATCTCCTGCTGCATCGCCCTAAAAACACGTTCACCATTTGAGAGTGACCCTGATCCAACAGAAGAGAGTTGCAGACGATTTACTTGTCGAAGTTTGGCAATATCAACTTCATAGTTTACAACAATAGACTTCACAAGTGCAAGAATACGTGTTAAACGTTGTGTGTCTGACTGTGCCTTCAACACATATCGCATGAGTTCATCATCATCACCGTCTTTCGACAGTTTATCATCTTGAAGTCGTGTTAAACATTCCACCGCGTACTGCAGCCGCAATGCGGTGTATTCATTCTCTGCATTTGCAGCCGCAGCCTCTGAGCGTAACATGGATGACAACAACTGACGATGGTCGTCACTACGAGGTTCATTCTTCATCTGCTGTTGATATTGTTGTTGATGTAGAGTGGCTGCTTCCACCCGTGTTGTGTACCCACGCTTCTCCGTCTCCTGCTTTGCAAGTAACATGACATATTGGCATTCATGCGATTGATGTATTTCGTGCAGTAGTGCTTCTTCCTCTGCGTCTTGTAATCCTACATTATCATGAGCCGCTGCTGCTGCTGCTGTTGCTGACTGCTCCATTCCCTCAAGTAATGCGAGCCACTCCTCACATGAGTTAAATAATTTAGTAAAGAGTTCGCGCAGGGCATCAAAGGCAGTATGGTCCATGAGAACTACATCTGCAGTGCGTGAAATACGTTCTACTCCACGTTGCAGCTGTTCTTGAAGAATAGCAACAAATTCATTCTTGCGTCGAAGTTCTGATACCTCGTCCCGCAGTGCATCTCGTTGGTGTATCATCTCATCAAGCAATACACTCCAGCTATCTGTTTTAGCTTTATTACCATTACTGTCACTATTATTATTATTATTATTATTATTATTATTATTATTGTCATTAGAAGTCTCAGACCCTAGTTCAAGTCTGTGTGGTAGTGTATTTACCATATTTTGCTCCTCATCAGTAGCGGTGACAGAGGACCCAAAAGTTAACGACGATACACAAGAGAGTGTCTGCGCATCAACTTTTTCCTGAGTAGCAGCTATACACCGTTGCTCAAATTCGGCATCATCGCGGTTCATTTCTTTCTGCACGCGTTCTCTGCGGAGACGTTGAAGTGTAACGAGTGCAGAGGACGTTGTTGCGTCACTCTTGCGGTTCATACTATTGCTGAGATGTGATTCTACATCCGCCGCAAGGGAGTCGCTTAGTGTCACCAAATCACGCAGGAGTGCTTCGCGTTGTGTTGCAGCAGCATGCATCCCCGCCGTACTGGAACACAGCTGCCTCCAGTTAGCCAAGACAGACATCCTTCCATATATATATATATATATATATATATTACTTATACACTCAGTATTACTCTCGGCAGACTCACAATAGGAGGTGTTGCAGAAGGAACAACACTAATAATAAAGGGGAGCAGATAAATCTCTGGGTAAGTAAGTTTCTTGTTAACTGCTGCTATAATTTCTTTTCTTTCTTTTAATTTCACGACAGTAAAATCAGTGAGAAAATCAAGAAAAAAAAGAGAAAGAAGAAAGAGAAAAACACAAATCAAAGTAACTATAGTTTGAAATACATAGTGAAAACAAAAGCAAAAAAAAAAAAAAAACGAAAAAAAAGACACACAAAAAAAAAATAACATATAATAATGAATAAACAAAACAAAACAAAAAAGCGACATAAATGCACCAAAAGTATGCGGAGGCAAATGAAAACAAACAAAAAAAAAAAAAAGAAAAATGCAAAAACGACGGAATGTATTGCTGAGCAATTTTTAATCCACACTCCAACTCCAAACACTCCGTCAACCTTACCAGGGAATGCTTTTTTTTATTATTGTTTTCGTGCTCTCTTTTCTTCGCTCTTATGATCATCATGTGCTCTATTTTTAAGCGTTTGTGTATTTGTAGACTCTTGTTAATTCTCTCTTTGAGACTTTTCTTTTCCTTTTTTTTTTCTCTTTCTTTTCTTTTTTTTTCTTCTTCTTTTCTTTTCTTTTCTTTTCTTTTCGTTGTTAACGGGGGTGCTCGTGAACCAAGAGGTAAGAAAAAAAAAAAAAAAAAAA
>NW_021639843.1:8937-78587 GCF_002087225.1 Trypanosoma theileri | reverse complement strand
AAAAAAAAAAAACGCAGCACGAAGGAGGAAGTCATAATATGTATAAGAATGACCTTCCTTCTCTAGTTCTTCTTCTTCTTTTTCTTCACTATCCCTTCACTCTTCACCTGACGCTTTTTATCAGACGTCTTGATCTTTTTTGCACCCTTCAAAGGACGTTCCTTCTTGCCTTTACCAGCTGTGGAGCTATTTATATTGGACTTTTTATTCTTCTTTTTCTTCACTTGAGAGTCATTCTCCTCCTGCGGGGCGTTGAACTGCATTTGACCATCCTCACCAATAGTAAACAGACCTGCATCATCATCATCATCATCATTACTATTCTCGGGCAATGAGATATCATCACTCTGAATACTGGTGCTAGATTCCATACTTCTGTTGGCAGTAGCATCTGCACCGGCATCAGAAAGAACAGAATCTGTGGGTTCATCAGCGTCCTCATCATCATTAAAACCATACAACTCCGCTGGGATGTGCTCCACACTTGTGCAAGTTGCAAACTCACGCAATGTGTTTTCATTAAGGGGGACAACATATGCAGCGTTAAGTGCACTACGTTTCACAACCCAACGTCCCAACCGTGGTTCCTTGCTACAGCCGATGAGAAGCACGTCACTAGTGAGAGAAAAGTACAAGGAAGTAACAATAGCATCTACCGGAATTGACGCTAAACACTCAAACTTTGTTGTGGATGATATTCCTGCCGCATCGTTGGTAGATTTTTCCGTCTTTTTGGTTCCATCTGGAGTGGTGAGACGCCAAATACGCACAACACCATCATAGCTTGCACTGGCTGCCACGTCTGAGTACGGCAACGCTGCCACCGCTGTGATTGGATTAGGATTCTGTCGTCGATGTTTCTGCTCTTGCTTTTCTTGCTGTTGATGTGCATTTCCTTCTCGTCGTTCGTCATTTTCCTTCTGGTTTTCTTCAATTTCCACCTTCTCTAGTCCTGTACCATCTCCTGTAAATCCATAACCATGTGCTGCCTCTCGCACAGCGATTGGCTTACGTCTGTTCACATCAAACACGAGGAGCGCTCCATTTGCCGCTCCACAGATAACAATGTTATCATTCATCATGGCCACACACTCAAGCACAACTTTCACACCAAAGTGAACGCTAGCGGCAAATTCTTGTTGCGTAGCTGCATCAACCTTCCAGTAGCGCATTGCACCATCTTCGCCAACAGTTGCACAGCGTTCGCGCTTAAGGCAGTGAATGCCAAGAATACGACCTTGGTGACCGAATAGTTTATCTTCACAGATCATCTGTGGCACCGACCACACCCGCAGTGTCTCATCGTTACTGCAGCTATAAAGTGTATCATGACGAAATGTCAAACCAGTCACTGCGCCATGGTGCATTGTAAGAAATCCCATATGTTTTCGTGTAGATGTAACCCAGACACTTATGGTACCATCTGCGGCACCAGCAGCAATATAAGACGTAACACTTGTGTCAACGGTACTACGCTCAAAAAGTGCGCGCTGAGAGGGACGTATGCCACGGGTATCGGAGACTGCAATGGTAAGAACTGCTGCAGGTAAGTATGGACTGAGTAACGATTTCTGTGAAGTCACAGAGTTCTGCTGCTTCTGCTGCTCTTGTCCAGGCGATGAACTGCAGTTCAACTCTGCCACATAAACGGCACCTGACTTATCGCCAAGTACCACCAGATTAGAGCCAAAACTACATACCGCCGTTACTGCGTTGCTGTTGTGACCTACACGCACCATTTTTACACCAACTGAAGAAGCGCTGTCAATAATATCACGACCACCCTTATCCTTCTTAGATGTTGTCTGTTCTTGTTCTTGTTGTTGCTGCAGGAAAGCAGCTATCTGTGGAGCCAAGACACGCGATTTTGTTCCTGCTGCCAGCGCCGCCTCCTCCCGCAGCTGCCGCTGCTGTTCGTCAAACAAGTCGGCGTCGAGGTCGTCGTCGAACTCCAACTCCTGCAGTCGTGTGTTGACGTGATCGCCAATGGCGCGCAGGACGGCGGCGGGGTCCTCCGCAACTGTCGGCGTCTCGCCGCGCGGCCGCTTTCCCCGCAACGCGTCGCCTGTGCGCTCCGCCGCCGCCACCGCCTGCCGCCTCTCCGCCTTCTTCTTCGCCAGCATTGAGAAGTACCCTCTGCAAGTGATGGGGATGGGAGGTGGGGAGAAAGAATGGATTCAGAGAGAGAGAGAGAAAGGAAAAAAAAAATACAAGAGAACTACAAACACATTCAAAGAATAAAAATAGGAAATCTATTTGTGGGAGTATACATGGGGTTCAGAAAATAATTACAAGCAATGAAAACCAAAAAAAAAAGGAAAAAAAAAAAAAAAACACTGCCTACGCTGGAGAGAAAATATTTGAATACTAACTCTTCTCATATCATTTACCATCTTATCTTCCACCACCACGTACCTGCTGAAAGGAGAGTTCGGCTTCACAAGCCACTAATTTTATCATTACACGCATCGCGCACCGAAGCATCTGTTGCTTTGGTACATCAGGTAGAAAGATAAGCATGAGTTCACGAACACGATTACAGGCAGACATTGCTTCATTCAATGTTACCGGAACAGTAGTGTTATGTTCACTCACTTGATAGGATGATGATGATTTGTTGTTACTGTTACTGACTGTACTACAAAACTGCTGCATGATGGATGCTACCAATGTTGGTGTTGGCCACATAACGAGAATGTTTACACCCTCTGTGTGAAGCAAGAGAAGTGGTTCAGATAATTGTGAATGATGCGCCAGTTGATCCCGTCGTCTAACTACCAAACGTAATTGTCGTTTACGCTCTTGTGCACTAAAACGCATAGCTGATGAAGGTTCACTATACACAATTCTAGCTGATCCCTCACCACTTCTTTGACCTCTAAAAATCACCGCAAACCACTGTAGCCCATCTTCGTGAATGAATGACATTGATGTCGTATAGTTCCAATCAGTAGTACTAGTTGAAAAGGAAGGTGGAATTGTATCTTCAACATTAAAACCCTCCGATTGCTGTTGTTGTTGTTGTTGTTGCCCTTGCTCTTGTTGCTGCTTTAGTTGTCTAGCCATTACCATTAATTGAGACATTTTCTGATGTTGTAAGGCCGCTGCTCTACTATTTGCTGAAACAAGAGATAAGGGAACATTCTCCCGTCGAGAGAGTTCCTCCTCTAGTAAACTAATCACTGGTATTAATCGACGTGCTATTTGGTACGACTGTTCTGCAAGAAATGAAAAAATACCCTGGTTCACAGCAATATAAACTAATAACAGTCCCTCTGACTTTGTATAGTCTGCTGGAGTCTCATGAGAAGAGTTATTGGCATCCACATCAGCCACCTCTGGGTTCTGCTGCTCATGCTGGCTAGTTGCTAGATGAGATGTAGAATCAAAGGAGGCAGATCTATCACGCGCATGTCGAGATTCACGTGCCATCACACTCATGTTGGTGCAGTAACACCATAAGTAACCAGTGTTATTATATCGTGGTAGGCAAATTGGTGCCCATATTTCTCCCTCTTGTGAATGAGCGAGACAACGGACAAAGTTTAATAAAAGAAGAGCATCATCGATATGAAGGAAAGCATCAGAGTTAGCCGGTCCAACTGCACACACAATACGTCCACGAAAAAGAAAGAAACTAAAAAGATGATGTTTCGCTGCTAATACTGATGATGATGATGATGATGATGATGCCGCTGACATCGTATCAACATGTTTATCAGCATTATACTCATTTATAAAAGATGAACCGTGATGACGTGCAAGAAGTGTCTCAAGCATTCGACGACGTGCTACTGAAAGAGGTGCAGCAGAAAGACAGCGAAACAAATAACACTCTTCATGACTATTACTTCGTATAAGTTGTTGTATTACCCCAACATCAGCAGAGGAAATAAGGCGGCGCAAGTCGTACGATGGACAACGTGCTAGAATATCACCAACATTTGGTAAAAGACTAAGAAGTTGAAGATGTAATTGTCGCATTTGCCGCATACAACTACGCGGTGACTCACCTGTACGTGTTACCAACACATAATATACTTCCCCTTCCACATGGAAGTATATACAAAGATCACCTGCTGTCAAACAACGTAGACCAATTTCTTGTTGATTTTGAAATGTTGTACCAGTATTACAACGTTGTTGTGCCATATTAATAAGCACTTGAAAAACACCAAAGATATCACTAAATTCATTCTCACATCCATAACGTGAAAATACAGGTTTACCCGAGCTTGTGAGTATAAACACATGCTTCTTGTGCTTTCGAAGAATATCATCAGTCATCATAGATGATTTTAACTGCTGAGAGGCTTGAGTGGAAGAAGATGTCAATGGAGAGGAGGTTCTTTCAGTTTCCTTTTGTGGTACTAAAGGTAATGACTTTTCTGCTCCTGTTCTACTTTCTACTTTTTCCGGTGTTTCCGCTGCTACTGTTTCCATTACAGCTAAACCACGATCAACAGAAAGCTGTAGGTCCATATTGGTAGCAGCACCAAGTTCTTCTTCTTCTTCACTTTTATCATCACTATCATTCAAATTTTCTTCTACTGTAGAGAGGTCCATAGTGCCAAAATTAACTTTCTGTATTTTATTAGTGATAATCTCTTGATGTTTCGTTTCGTTCTCGCAAATATTATACTCTGACTGTTCCAAGTAATATTTGTCTATTTTCGTTACTTGTCACGATAGATTATTATTATTATTATTTTCTTTTTTTGTAACTTAATAAGTATAAAGATGTGTAATATTACCCTCTTTCAATAACTCTGTACCCTCTGTTTGTTTTTGTTTTTTTATTATTTTTGGTGGGGACGACAGAAGTTGTAATATATTTAAAACACAAATAAAGGAAAAATAAGAAAAAGAAGAAAAACATCGATGTGTTCATATAGGAATACAAACAATGAGAGAACACAGCAGAATGTGATACCACAAAGATGCAGAAAAAGTAATGCAGCGAAAGAAAGGAAAAAATACAAGTTAAAAATAAAATAAAATAAAATACACATGTAAACATGTGAACGAATAAATAAATAAATAAAAAATAATATATATATATATATATATATATATATATACTTATACATTTACTGTCAGAGAAAACCACTGCGGATTTTTTGGCCGTCTTCTTCGCTAAATGTTGGGACAGAGAACCATGTGGGTGGGTGCCACATAGCCCGTGTAAAGAGGAAATAAAACATCAACTCATAGAGGAAGAACTGGTAATAAGCCGCGTTTAAAAAACCACGAAGATCAATCCAAGCCAAATTATCCCAAAGATGATGATTGGTCATCACTAGTGGAGCATCATCTACAGTGTAGCAACAATTCTTATCATTCTCAGTATTAACGTTTGCACCGCCATACAACATTTCTGGCCACATGGCACGCCAAGTCGTCATAACAATGTGAAATGAAGAGTATCCATCATATTTAGCAAACCCTGTCATTGTATCTCTGTTAGAAACGAGAGATTTTTCTTTCAAAAGAGAAGCCGCTTGTAGCACTTGACGAACATTGTGACTTACCACCGGTACCTGTGCAAAAACAGCTCCATAACTCTTTACAGTTGGTAATGCTGCGCAATCACCGATTGCAAATATATTTGCATAATTTCGGTGCTGTAGTGTATGATGATGTACATCAACAAACCCTTCTGCCTCCTCACTGCTTAGTCCACTCTTACGAATGAAATCAGGAGCAGCAAGAGGGAGATCCAACACAAGCAGTTGGTACGGCACCACCCGCTTCTCTTTAGTAGTGTAGTTGTACAGTGTGGCCTCGCTACGCCGTGGATCGACGTGTGTAAGGTATGAACATGTAATTAAGTTCACACCGCGATTACGCCAAAAAGACATGATACGCTCATTCAGTGTGGTGGGAAAAACATCACTTGGTTGTCGATCTGCCGTAACAACCATGTAAGGGCAGAAAGAGAGTTTATTGAAGTAGCACAAATAGCGCCAAATAGTATTTACTGTTCCAATAAAAGTACCGTCATGCTGGCGTGAGGGATAACGCATTTTCTCATCTGCAGTAAAAGAAGCAGGTGGCACCTTTACATGCAAAACAGTTCCGCTAAACAAGTGTGCCAGACAATCACGCGTAATACCCGGGTTTACAGCAATACGGTGTCGATCTACTTGTGAAGAAGAAATAAAATCTTGCAACGGACCCAACACCCGTTCCGCACCACACGCAATAACAAGTGCATCATACTGATAACGGCGTTCTACAAGACCCATAGTTCCACTATTATTCTTGTCATGATTACACAGCCTCAAGAACCGCAAAACTTTGGTCATTGTGGATGAAAGTGATATTGATTTTGTTGTATTAGGTGTTGTTGTTGTTGTTGTTGTGGATGCTACTGCTGCCTCTGCTGTTGCTGCTGCTGCTGCCGTCGAGTCAATGGCGGCAGTGGGATTCTCAAGCACAACAACTTCATTCTTTGAGGCATCGATGCGAATCACCTTACCACGCACCAGCAGTGCATCGCGTGTGACATTCCACGTGGCCGGTGAACGCAAAAAATCAACACCACCTGTCGTGTTAAGATCATAGCTGCGATGTCCAACATGTGCAAGTGGGACCATGGCTTGAAATACATGTTTTTTCTCTTGTTCAATCACCGTCACATGCAGATCCGGTGAAGCACTTGTCAGACTTGCTGAGAGTGCCGATCCAGCAGCTCCAGCCCCAATGATAACAACCCGCTGTCCTCGGCGGTGCTGTCGCAACAACCCCTCGGGTCGCCGTTGACGTTCCCTTGTTTTCTCAAGTGCAAAGTATGAGGCCATCACAACTGTAAGAAATGCAAAACCAGCTGATGCAGTAATAAAGCGTCGTGACTTTTGAACTGCAAAGGGATTTTCCTTTTGTTTTTTTGGTCCTTTAGGAAGATACATTCTGTACACACCACCTCCAGCACTACCACTACTACTACTACTACTAGTACTACTACTACCACCACGAATAGGTTAGAAAAAAAAAGGAAAAAAAAAAAAGACTTTACTCACCTTTATTTTCATGTGTTATTTTTCTTTCTTTTAATTGATTTCCATTTTTATAATAATACCTTTTTTTTTGGTTACATACATCATTTCAAGATCATTATCAGAACCTTTTCCAAAGAAATGTGATCATTGATTATTTGATAAGTCTACAACAGTACAGTACATCATAAAACGAGAACATTACAACTAAATCTTTCTTCTCATGGAGGCAATGCACGCATAACTTCATGTTGCTGTTTTACAAGGGCCTCCTTGCGTACACGCTCCTCCTCCTTTGCCTGTAGAACAGCCTTTAGGTCAGTGTTAGCAAAGAACTCTAGTAGATCACTCACAGGGTCATCGGGGCGCTGCATGATGAGCATTTGCATTGCACACCGCATGATGGCATCAATCTCTGGATGAGATCGCAAATACTTGGCATGTGCAATCTTTTCCTCTGTGAGATTACGCCGAAGATTTAGCAGTTCTTCCTCAGTTAAAACAACCGTTGCAGCCTCTGTGAGAGTGGGAAAGTCCGAAGAGGCTTGACCGTTACGGATGCCCCCATCTTCTTCACCCCCACTACTTTTACTCGTCATATTATCTAATATATATCTATAAATCTATATAGATATAATATATGATTACTTTGAACCTTTTTTATTCTCTTTTTTTTTTTTTTTATTCCTCACACTAGACGCTATAGCAATAGTAAAAACAGAATAATAATAATAATAAAACATAAACCATATGTGCACTTTTTGAGGAAAGTATCTCTTCAAGAAGGGACTCGTACAGGTATAAAACAGTGCATGGACCACCCACCCACCCCCACACACACAAACACACCAGAGGTGTCTACGAGTTATCGTGTAACAGAAAAAAAAAAATTTTAAGGGAGTAAAAAAAATACAGGATGCAGCGTGGGAAAAAGGAATTCAGACACAAAACTACACGCAGGAATATAAAGCTCCCAGCAACTCCCGTTTCTCACTCCAAACTCCAAATAGGAGACAAGTACAATTCACTTGTGTGACAAATATACACCGCCCTATGAACGACACATTAGAGCAAAAAAAAAAAGATAAAAAGATAAAAATAAAACACAAACAGAAACAAACCATATAAACAGAAATCAGTTCAAGGCATTGGGAACCACAGAAAGGTCAAAGTCCTTTCATCTCTCACAGTTTTTGTTATCTCTTCAACTTTTCTTCTATCTGTTATATTTTTCTTTCCTCTCCACCTGAACCATTTTCCCCAATTTTTTTTTCTCTCCTTCTTACTTGTACAATAATGCAGTCCTATTATCTCTCTAATAACGTATATATATATATATATATATATATATATATATATATATATAATTTTTTTTTTCTTCTTGTTGTTGTTCGTCATTCCTATTTTAACTACTCTACCAGAGTGCGGTACGTTTGTGGCTCTGGTGTGCCATTGCCCGTCCGGTGCGTCGCTGTGCAGTGCGCTCCTCTGCAGCCTTCCAGCGCTCCTCCGTGATGCCGCGAAGTGTTGGACGTGGCGCCTCCAACGGCTGTGGCGCTCCAAATATGAAGTCCGGCATGCGACTGTGGCTGCTTTGATGGCAGCGGGCCTTTGCGCGGCGGAGGGCCTCCTCGTCGAGGCACGTGGCGGGGCGTGTCTGCGCCGTTGCCGGGCGGTGACCGAAACGCGGCGTCACCCGCACGCCCACCGCCGGCGGATCGGGGTATTCGTTCTTCGACAACTCCACGTGGTCCTGCAGCTGGCGGTGTGAGTGTAGACCGCTGCTGCGGGGCCGCTCCTGCTGCTTCGACTCCGCATTGCGGTAGTAGGCACTGCGGTGCACCGTCACGTTATCCGCACGCGGTGTAGATGCATCCAGTGCAAATGGCACTCTCGTCTTTATGGCCACAGCGGGCGACCCTAAGTCGTCTGAACGCTTCTGATCACGCAACTCAGCGCAGCGTGCGCTACTTCCCTGTGCGTACTTCTCCGATGCCACACGTCGCGAGAGACGCTCCTCCTCGTGTACAATAGAAGGATCTCCTCTATGCTGCAGTAGTTCACTCGCCGCTTGATTATAACGCGGGTCCTTCGCTATCTGCCGCAAGCGTGCCTCAGAGAGTTGCATAGATGTACTTATCGTCTTGCTGCGCGGGCCTTCACCACGCCGCACTGGCGCTGTCGTCTGTTGTCCCATTTCAACAGTAGTAGTACGATTGTTCCCAACCTGCAAATGTCTCTTGCCATAGCGCCCCTCTTCTCGTTTGGCATCGTCACTGAGATTCATGTGTTGTGGATCAATGTGTTTCTTGCCCCGCTGCTGCATCTCCTTTCCAAGTTCAAACCGCTGAGGATGAATATGCGGACGACTCTCACGAACCTCTACACCATACGCAGGTGTTATGCCACACTCTGAGTGCATTAACCGGTCTGAATATACCACGTTAGCATCATTTTTGATACCAGCATCTCCGTTGCTCTTAAACTCATTCATTCTATTATTGTTTATATTGTTGCTATCGCTATTATTTCTTCTGATGGGGTTCTGGTGGGTATCGCCTTTGTAATCTTTATCAATAAACATTATTACAAATACAAAAAAAACCAAAGATATAATTCGATAGATATCGTTAGAATTTAGAAGATTCTGTACACTACGTTTTTGTTTTCTTTCTTCTCAAAAAAAAGGAAGGAAAAGTGGAAAAAAAATGCAAAAAAAAAAGAAAAATAAGGAACAGTAGGCGTGTGTGTCTGTAATGTGTTGGCGCATGTATGCGTGTATATATCTGAAGGGAAAAGAGAAATAAAGAAGTCTCAAAAAAAGATGCAAGACTCCTGAAAACTGAAGAAGTCAAAAATAGGGAGAATGAATACAAAACAAAAGATATGTCACACATTCTAACACTATCTCTTCATTCCCTTTTTGTAGTCAAAGGGAAAAAAAAGGGAGGAAATCCAACAATAACAACAAGTGAAACCACATTTTTAACAAGGTAAATTTAAAAACAAAACAAAAAAAAAAAACACGTGTATCTCTAATCACTCTTTACTTCTCTTACTTTTTCCCTCTATCTTTATTTAGCAGAGGTAAGATGATAGTCGTTTTCGCACGGCTGCAGAAGCAATAAACTTTGCAGTTGCTGTCGCAGAGGCTCCCTGTCACCTTCAACCTCTGACAAACGTTCTTCTAACAGACGATTTACTTTCTGTAACGCCTCAGTCTTCTTTGACTCTACATCCAACGTTCGTTGCTGTAGCAACCACGCTTCTTGAAGTTCAGCAATTTTCTCCTCTAATTCTCGTATATGGCGGTGACAATCTGCAAGTTGTTGGGCAACTATATCAGAGCGTTCATCTGCAGCTGCACTTCGTTGTTCCTCTGTTAAAAGAGATTTCTGCAAGGTTTGATGTGATATCTGTGCATTCCGCAACTGTTGTTGCAGTGACTCAATAGTTCTTTCTGCTTTCCTTGCCCTCGCCGCCTCCTCATTCTGTCGTTCCTGTATAAGCACATTTGATGCCTCAAGTTGCTCACGAATTTCGTTTAACGCATGACTAGCCTTTGATTGTGATAAACGTGCCTCCTGTAGCTCCTGTTCGAGTCGTTCAATCTCTTGACGGTGCTGTTGTTGTTGCTGTTCCAGCCTTTCCCTGCGTCGTTCCTCCCGCTCTGATTGCAGATCTCCTACAGTGTTTCGCCACTGCAGCCGCTCCGCCTCCCACTCCCGCTGCCCGGCGGCGAGGCGGTGCTCGAGATGCTCCACGCGGGTGGCGAGTTCGTGGCAGCGCGCGGCGGCGTCGTCGGCCCGCCCTTCCGCCTCCCGCGCGGTTTCTTGGGCCGCTGTGAGCCGCGCTGCTGCGGCTGCCAACTGCGCCTCCAACTCCCGCTGGCTACTCAACACGTCGCCGGCGGGCCGCCGCACACGAACGGAACTCCCCGTGCCGGTCCGCTGCCCAGACCGCAGGAGGTCCTCCTCTCGCTGGTAACTAGCAGCACTGCGGCGCACCCGCTGGAACACCGCCGCACACGTATCCACATAAGCATCAATGATGCCACCGGACACCGCACACCACAAAGCATCTTCAGAGGCGCTGTCACACCGCTCCAGTCCAGCTTTAATAACACCGGTAAATTCACCTTCTTTCATTCCTGTATCATCCTTACCCTTGTTATTCTCACTCTGACTACTATTCTCTTTAACACTTTGAGGTTCAAAGGTTGTGTCAACTTCCTTTGGTGATTCTGAAAATAACTGGCGAAGTTGATGCAGAGACTCAAAAAAGTGAGTATAAGGCTGGAGTAACACTTGATCCATGGAGGTGGTTAAATCAGTGATGAATCGTTCAAGCGCAGAGGAAAATGACGTCACCGCTTGTTCCTTGTCTTGCCACACACCTTGCACAGAAGGAGGACTTAAATCATCCAACACTGGTGAAGTTGGAGGAGAAAGAGTACGACTAATACTTCGTCCAATGTCTTGTTCTTGTTCTTGTCGTTGTACTTGTTGTAGAGGTGATGATTTCTGAGGACTATGTAATGGAGGTCGTGGTGATACTGGAATTGGGGACAACCCAGATGGCTGCTGAACGCCTCCTGTAGGAGTTTCAGTTTCATGATTTGACAACCGAATTGCTAAATCCTCATTATCACGTGTGGAACTAGGGGAAGGAAATAACAATGAAGGATGCCGCTCTTCTTCTTCAAGAACAGCTAGAAGTCGTGCCGTTGATTTTTTTGCAGCTGCTTGCAATATTGAAGCAGCTCTTGAACATCTACGTGCAGGATTCGGTGGCATCATGCTCAAGCAATCTCTTATACGTTGTTGCTGATCGTTCAAACGTGTACGAAGATTCTGCATCTGAGTTTCTGCTATAGCTAAAGAACTCGCAAGAGATTCCGCATTTTCTCGTTCTTGCATCAATTCTGTCTCAAGTTCTTCATAGCGGTCAACAGGAACTGAAGAATCAAATGCCTCTTTTGCCTTTTGAGAAGAACGATGCAAAGCATCTTGTAACTTAGCTGCTCCTATTTCAGCTTCTCGCAACTGACGGTTAAGAGAAGCAATAGTTGCATCCTTTGCTTCCACATCTTTCATATACTGCTCAGTTATCAAATCGGACTCCCTAAAAGGGGATAAACTCTTAAGTTGTTCTTGTATCTGGGTTTTTTCTGTAGTTAGTTGGTGTACTTCTGCCTTGTAAAACCTTTCTTGTTCTTGTTGCTTCTCTACCGTCTCTTGTACCTGAGCTGTCACTCTCTCAAGCTCATCACGTGTCTGTCTAAGTTCGTCTTTCAGCTGTTGTTGTTGCTGATCTGATACCTGTTGAGTAACTTGAAGTTTTCCCCGCAATTCCTGCACTGTAACATTTATAAGTTCTATTTCTTGTTGTAGTCCTTCAGCGCGTCGGAGGGCAGTTGTTTCTGCATTACGTAGTCGCTGAAGTTCATCACGCTGCTTTTGCATTATGTTTTCCATTTCTTCTTCGTGTTGCTGCATCTGTCGATGGTATCGTGTCTTTCCATCTTGGACCGCTCGCTCCAGAAGAGAAATTTCTTCCTTTAATTGACCAACATCTTGTGAGTTTCTAGAACGAAGTCGTTGATTTTCCATCTCAAGTTCATCTATCATTCCTTGTAGTGCCCGCTGCCTCTGTTCCATCTTTAGTTGGATATCTTCTGGAGGGGATACTGCAGAACCTAGACGTCCTGTTGCTGTTGCTGTTGCCGTTGCCGCTGCTGCTGCTATGGCTGCTGCCTTCTCATCAGCACGCCATCGGTCAACTTCAGCTCGAAGAGAACGAATTTCTCGTTCTACTGCATTTCGTTCTTCTTCTAAACGTTCATGCAATTGGGACAACTCTAAAGCACCTTGGCGTCTTGCCTGCTCCAACTCTCGCTGTAAAGTTTCTTGTTCTATACGTTTTGCTTCTTCAAGTGTAGCGACACGCTGGAGAGCCTGCCGTCGTGTCTCTAAACTCTCTACCTCACGCAACTGATCTGTCTGTGCATCAAGAGACTGCACTTCCTCTTTAAGTGCCAAAAGTGACTGTCGTAGATGTTCATTCTCCAACCCTAGATCTTGAGCTTCATCAAGCGCAAGCTGTCGATCAGATTTCAATCGTTCTTGATCAGCTTCAGAGCGTCGCAGTCGATCTTCCATTTGCTGAAAAAGATTTGTTATTTCTGGAACGAGCCTTGAAGTTTCTTCTAGGGATTGAAGAAGCCAATCTTCCAGTTGTTCTACCATCCCACTATTATTAACACCATTCTCTGCGTTCAATTTCGTTGGAACACGCAACCGTGTAGGTGGTGAGAACGCCGTTGGAGAAAGAAGAGATTTCCTATTAATACGTCCTGATATCATAATAATATCCAACATTTGATTGTGCATCGCCACAAGTTGCGCAGCAGCACCAAGTAATTGAACAGATGGTTGCTGTGTTGCATCATATTGCCGCATAGATGATGATGTCCACTCATGTTGTTGTTGTTGGAGTTTTACTAAAGTATCTTGACACTCACGATTTGTCACATATAATTGTTTTAATTCCCGTTCCTGTTCCTCCACTTTTCGCCGTAATTCCATAAGAGACGTCTCTGCAACATGCCGTGCCTTTTCTGCTGTCTCAGCGCTTGCTCCGGCACGTCGAGCTACAATCACCGCCTCTTGAAGGTCTTGCTTCAGCGCATTATGAAGTTGCTTTTGTTCATCTAACTCTTTCTTTAATTTTTCATTACCAATGTGTAATTTCGATAGCTCTGTTTCGCGTTGCTGTAGTTGCTCCCTAAGATTTCTTTCCGTATTATGGAGATGTTGATTCTCTTGTTGCATTAACGATAGAACTCCCTTACCCTCGCCACGAGATGTCTTCACTTCTTGACGATGAGTTTGTCGTTGAATTTGTGCTACAGTTTCTAGAGCGTCGTCGCGCTCCTTTGCGAGTTGCGAACAGCGCAGCTGCAAGTGATCCATCTTCGCGAGAACCTCCTGTCCAACGTCAATGCATCGGCGCAGCTCTGTCTCCTTTGCTTCGATAACTGCAGTGTTGTGACGACAAAGTTGCTCATACTGCAGAAGCGCCTGATACGCATCTGGTGATGAACGTCGAAGCATTGATAGATCTTCTGCAGAAAAACTAGCCAATGGTGTTAACAACAGCGGTGATGGGCGCTTCTTTGATGTGGAGCGAAGACCCTCAGCATCGGGTGCAGCCACGTCACTACTGTTCAGCCCAGCGTCAGCCATCACACGAGCACTGTGGCGAGTGCCTGATTTCATTAGAGATGACAAGGCAAAACCTCAAAGAAAAAAAAAAAAAAAAAACCACGTAGAATAAATAAAGGAATGACAAACGAATAAAAGAAGGGGTAAAAAGAAAAAAAAGAAAAGGACGACAATACAGGTAAGAATGTACTTTCGCCGCTATATAGGTGAATGTATGTGTCGGTTATTTTGTACTTAACTTCCTGTGTGTGTGTGTGTGTATGTGTGTTTATGTATGTATGACAGACGTCTGTCTTGTCCCACACCCCTTTCCCACAACACTAGAGTGTGTCCAGGTACAAAAAAAAAAAAAAAACGCAAGAAAAGAAGAAAAAACAAAAAGAAAATAAGTGAACAGAAGAATCACATCCAGTAATAAACCCATAGTAAACATTTTGGTTTACATTTGTCACTGTAACCCCGTCACTCTTCTAGTTTTGATAATGCTTTTTTTTTTTTTCTCTACACTATATAAATCACACAGGTGTGAATCAATAAAAAAAAAAAGAGTAGCCTGAAGATTGCCCTCAATCACGGTCTACGATCATCTCTATTCTTTGTACTTGATATTTCTTTAATGTCTCGACAAGTTCAATATTCTTCACGTTGTTACTCTCATTTCATGTTTTTTTTCTTCTTCTTGCTTCTTTCATTGCAGTAGTAACTGTTACATCTTTTTTTTTTTCTTCTTGGAGGGTGGGGGGAGCGGGTGAAGAAGAAGAAGTGGTTCTCAATCGCGCAACCGCTGCGATTCTCACAACCCTCCAACCCCAACTCCCTCTTCCAAATCTCTCAAACTCTAATTTCCAGTGAGTACCAACATGTCTACACCGGTACCGCCCGCTCCGGCGCTTCCCATTACCTGTTGTATGTCATTATCAAGGGCATTAGGACCCCGCGGCTCCTCGGTGTGAATAGCGTGCAGTTTCGCCTCCAACACTCGTTTCAGGTTGTTAAACCATTCTACCTGCATCACATTTCCTTCATAATTTTCCTGAATATCTCGCTGTCGTTGTTGTAGATCCCGCAAACGCACTTGTAAATCTTCAATGGCGTGTTCAAACCCTTTTTCTGCTATGGGATTAACACCGTGTTCTTTGCTTAAATGAACCAACAACCAACCCCTTGATGGGCATGTCTTGCCACAGTACGTACAAGAAAAACTTGCTCCTGTAGCCGCCTGAGCACGTTCACCAGTTGTTGGACTATCTGTACCGCTACGAGTAATTTCTTCATACTCCCGTTCACCCTCCAGTCGATCCAACTGAGCAGTAAGAAGAACCTGTTGTGCCTGTAAGCGATGGTAGATAGATTCATTCACATTAGTTTCATCCCGAAGTACCTGTACTTCACGCTCCATTTTTGATATATCTTCCATAAGTACACCTTCTTGATACTCGTACTGTGATTTTTTTTCGAGCCATTCTTGGTCAACTTCTGACGCTGTTTGCCGCACCGTACGAAGTTCATTAATAAGAGGGGCAAGTTTTGTACGGCGTTCACGGATTGCCATAGTAAAATCTTGTACAACTCGTGAAAGTTCTTCAAGTGTTTTTCCCTTTAATTCTTCGATAGTATCCTTTTCGCGAGTTAGTTTACTCAGAGCTTCTAAAGTACGACTGTATCCCTGTAATCCGAGTTTTCCTTCTAAGTCTCCAATCTCTGCATCAAGGGCATCAAACTGACCTTTAAGAACATTTTCTGTAAATGTAAGTACTCCCCATTCTACACGCATTTCCGAAAGAGCTACTCGCATTCCTTCGCTTGCTGTTTTCTTTGCCAGTACTTGATTGGAAAAGGCTCGGAATTCATCACCTTTTAACATTTGGTGCGCCTCACGAAGTTGACTGATGCGATTCTCCTTATCACGTATCTCATTGAGTGCTCGACTGTTATCAGCCTGAAGGCTTGTTAATTGTTCCAATACTTCCTCTTTACGCTTCGTTACAAGTTGCACCTGTTGTTTGATTGTAGTAATTGTACTTCCATCTTCACCAGGTTTTTGTCTTTCTTTTACTTGTTGTTGAAGTGTTCTTAATGCATCATCAAGTTTTTGATTTTCTGTCGAAAGTGCTTGCATATCTAGAGGTTCAGAAATAAGACGATTTAGTTCTTCATTCTCACATTTTTTTCGTTCAATCTCTTTTGGCAATTGTTCCTCAAGAATAATCTTATTTGTTTGAATTTCATCTCGTAAACGACGTGCAATAACATTTACTCGACCATCAGCAGCATCACGACGAAGGTTTTGCAACCGATTATGCGTCTCTGTACTTCGTTGTTGAGCTGAAATGAGTGTTTGATGTAGTTCCACTCGCTTCTCCGAAAGTTTTGATTCTTCTTCAAGTGCTGCGCGTAGAGCTTTGCTCGCGTTGACGAGTGCCTCCTTATCTGGTACCCCACTGAGTTTTTTCTCCGCGCCCTGAATGTATCCTTTTAAACGATCCCGCTCTTCTTCAAGTGCAGCGACCTTTCGGCGTGCCTCAGCAGGATCCGCGTGTGCTTGGCGAAGTGCGTCAACACGGCGGTGTGTCTGTACAAACATTGAGCGGAGGTTTTCATATTGCTGGTAGAGGGCACGTACATCTTCATCCTGTGCCCGCATAGCCTCTGGTACATCAAGTCGTTGAAGAAAACGCGATAGATAGACACGTTTTTCGTTCTGTGCCATGTTTGAAAGTACCCAGTATAATGTTGGATAAATAACAGTGGTTTGAGCATTTGCAAAACCAGTGGGAAAACTTTCTGAGAGAAGCGGCGGTACACGGTAGCCGAGTGTCTTTGTGAGGAACTCAATCATACGTGAGACTGCCTCTTCAAGTGGCACTTCCTCAAGGTCCATTTGCTGCGCAGGAGAAAGTGTGCCAAATATATCGTTAACAATTTGCAACAGTGGAACTCCCTGAATGGCGTCAAAATCCACAAGTGAGTAGTGTCGAGAGAGCACCTTGTTTACATTGTCAACGATGTATTGTAGTACTTCTTCCTCTGTCAAATCTGATACAGGTCGTGGCTTGTTTGCACCACTAGCAGCAGTAGCAGCATTATCGCCTGAATAGGCTGCAGCAATTGAGGGGGTACTACCAGGTGAGAGTGCCATGGTAATGCCAAAGCCAGCAGGGCCTGATGTTCCATTGAAACTCATATTTTCTACCACCTCTATTCCCTTCTTTTTTTTTTTTTTTTTACTATACTCCCTCCTTCTTCTGGCTTTTTTTTTTTAGTTTTGCTTTCTATTTCTTTTTCTTACTCTTCAATTCTCTTACTTTCTCCCCTAAGCTATTTTCAATAATAAAAAAAAAAGAAAGAGATAATAACGTCTCCTCCTATATAAATATTATATATGACTTTTTTTGTTTTTCCGCACTCAGGTCTGAGAAATACAAAAAAAAGAAAAAAAAAAACAGCAGTATTTGTTCGGTTTTCTACACCATTCGGTAGACTAAGGAGACATAAAAATACACAATACCAGAGAATAATATCAAAATCACCCTGGTGGGTATAAAAAAAAAAGAATATATATATATAAGACAAAAGCAAATCTGATGCCATGCAACCACATATTATGAATACACACATGTGTGTATATTTCTTCCCTTTTTTTATTGCGGGGAAGGGAAAGGAAGAAATGGACCATGTACAATGGGCGTCTTCAACTTTTATTCTCTCTTTAACTGTAACAACCGCCACTCTAAATCATCACGTGGTGTCGTTAGCGCTGGTATTAGTAAACCGGAAGGTGTTTTGATAACATTTCCGGATGCCACCGCTGCTTTTGTCTCCGCATCATTTTTCCATGCGGCCCCATTATCACCTATCACAGCCCCACCGGATGCGGCGGCAGCAGAAGCGACAAGTCCATTTGGGTCTCGCAATTTGTCCACGTCATACCCCTCAACCCCATACTCTGTCGCAACATTAGTTAGGTACTCCAAGCAAGAGGCGTTGGATGGGGTAAAGACACCGAGACGGTCAATAATTTTCTGATTTACTGAACACTCCGTATTGTTCACACTCACCACGATAAATTCTTTACCGTACTTATTCTCAAAATATTTCTTTACAGTCTGTAACTCAGGTACAGAGTCTCCTACACGAGCAGTGGCCCACAGTACTGATGTGATACTCTCCTTTAACTCTGGCGGACAGTGTCCCGCGCCACTACCTTTCTCTGTGAGAAGCTGAATGCGGTTCGCAATAAGGTCAAGAAACAGCGCGAGTACTTCAAGACCTTCAATGCTCACATCATCACGGATCACCTGTTCCACTCTAATACGAGCGGCATCGTACTTTTGTAGTGCGAGTAGCTCCGCTAGTTGTCGTCTCTGAATCTTTACACTGTTCACCAATTTATTCTGTTGCATACGCAGACGCGTCACAGCCATGCGGAGGTTTGCCTTCAGCTTGACTGGGTCAATTCCAGATGTTTTCTTGGAAAAAAAGGACCTCATCACTATAACTCTTACTAATATTACTACTACTTTTTTTTTTGGCGAACGTAAGCGATTTACTTACCCTTTTTTCCTCCAACTTTTAAAAATGTAATTATCAAATGCGATACCCTTTGCAGTAAAAAAAAAAAAAAATAATAATAATAAGGGAATAAAAATGAAGAACAATTCTTTTTTTTCCACCTCATGTTACTACCGTTAGTATGTTAGGAAAAAAAGAAAAAAACATCATTAACACAAGTCCAAACAGAAAACCTGTAAATGATTCGTTGCGATGATTTCTTTTAATTCCCTTCCCTACCCCCTTATTTACCCCTAATGCAAGCATTTAAGCATAAGAACCAGATTGATAATAAATTCCAAAAGAAAAAAAAAAATTAATAATAACTCATCTTCAGCACGTGCACTCCGCAATGAAGAAAAAAGTCAGTATGGAAATCACCGTACAAATTAGTATATACTTTATATCGACTCTCTTACATCATCTGCGCCCCATTGAACCAAAAATTTGACTTCACCTCTTTAATGAGTACACCACCACCATCACAAGTAAACGTTCCTTTTGTTCTTGCACTTGTTGTTCTAGTTGTTTCACACATGCCGAGCTGTATGTACGTGCAGAGACAACGCTTTGAGGACACTCACCGGTAGTGTGCTCCTCGTCAAGTTAATCAGGAATACCATAACGGCCCCTTCCTTTTCATTTTTTTTTTTTTTTACCTACGGCACTAACATAATATCATTGTGAAGCTATTATGAAAACATGAAAACGCATACACAAATATACGTATATTTACAATAAAAAGAAAAAAAAGATGATCAATTTCACAAAATGCGTCAGTATAAATATAAAGATATAAGTCATCAGATAGCATGCCTATGAGGAATTCGTAAATATAATACGAGAATAGGTTTCCTCAGTACCTCACCATCGCCGTCGCAATACGGTACTAGGAGGAAAGAAGAAGAAGAAGAAAAAAAAAAACGAATTTCAAACACAGTCACATGTACATATACACACGTTTGATCGCAAAGAGCCTCCCCAGAAACACACATACGAACGTATCTTTAAAAAATACATACGCAGAAATACGCACAACAAAAAAAAAAAAGAAAAGGGAAGGGGGATGTAAATACCAACGTGGAAAGAAGAGAAAGAAAGAGAAAACGAGAAAAGGAGGAAGTTTGACGTGGTGTCAATAACCGCCCCTCCCCCTAAAAAAAAAAAAAAAAAAACATTTCTTCTTTTTTTTTTTTTTACAGCGAAACAGGGTTATTGTACAGAAAAAAAAAACAGATGATAATGCCGAGAAAGTACTCGGTCCGTCATTTCCTTTTTTTTTTTTTTTCTCGCCTCTTGATTTCTCTTTACTCCTCTAACGGGGGTAAGTCATCAAAATCCTCATCCTCGTTCTTTGTATTCGCGTTACTATTACAGCTATTGTTGTTATTCTCCTTAACACCTACCCCTGTTGAGTTCTCGTCAAGCGCAAGGTCATTTTCGTCAATGTCCTTTTGGGACATCATCTGCGACATGAGCTCTTCGTAATTTACGCCGAGTCCGTCCTGTCCATCGACCCCGCTTGGATCCTCCTCATCCTCATCATCGTCCTTCCAGCGGGTCCAGTCGACCTGAATGCGTGTATTGCGGGACTTGTCCTCTGTGAGGCGTGGCCATGCCCGTGAGAATTCAAACTTCTCCTTCTCTTGCTTTCCCTCCTCTTCATTGGTGGGGGGTGGTCGCTTGCGGAGCTGCAGCTCGACCCCGCGCGGGAGGGTGGCGTGGCGGCTCTCCTCCGAGACGACGGGGGCAAACAACGGCAGTGCGCAGCCGTACCGCCGGCCGCCCGCCACCGCGTGGAAGTGCAGCACCCGCCCGTCGCGGATCTCCACCGACACGTCCGTCGCGTCCGGCAGCGGGATCGACACAAGAACGTACTCCGGCCGCTGCGCCCACAGAATCGGGGGGAACACCTCGTCGCCGCTCGCAGACATCACAACCACCACCAATCTCTTCCACCACTCTCTATGCAGATCAAGTGTACCCTCCACCTCACGTTAATCCCTCAATAAACGTGTAACGTGAGTGTAGACAATAACCTTGGCTACCACCGCAGACTTCAATCCTTTCTAATTTTTGTTTTATTTTGATTACGAATAGGGTATGCAAACAGCGAAAAATACCACAAAAAGAGGAATAATAAAAAAAAAAAAAAGAAAAAAGTAAAGGGAAAGAAAAATCATTATATATATATATATATATATATATATATATATATATATTCACAGTGCACAATATCCAAAGCAATAAGAACAAAACACTGCTAACAAGAGGGGAAGCACAGAAAAAAAAAAAATTCATTAAGAAGAAAGCGTCGAAAAAAAAAAAAAACCCATTTACCCACTCTTCTTTCATTTCACTCACCGAATATTTTTGCCTCAATTGTTAAACAGTGTAATCGATCAGTATCCATCCCCTCCTACTAGGTTAAATTCCTAGCCTCTTCGTCACGCGTGCGCATAGTCTCACGGGACAGATGAGGAAAAAAAAAAAAAAAATTTTTTTGACACGAGCACAAAAGGAAAAGAAAAAAAAAAAAAAGAAGAAAAAAAGAATATAGGAAAACATTCACGAGATATATTTCTCACACTCGGCCCTCCCATTGAAACCACACTGATAAGCAAAAATAACACAGATAGAACCATTTTCATGGTTTCGTTTGTATGTTTGTGTGGAACAACGGTGAATGTGCCTTGGTGCTGGGTTGAATACCCGACTCAAAACAAAAAAAAAACAATGACAAAAAAAAGGCATAAAAGCAAAATAAAAATAAAAAAAA
The DNA here is from genome assembly GCF_002087225.1 of Trypanosoma theileri. NCBI lineage: Eukaryota > Euglenozoa > Kinetoplastea > Trypanosomatida > Trypanosomatidae > Trypanosoma > Trypanosoma theileri. Next base: position 57,033 of record NW_021639843.1, on the reverse strand, counting down.
ACCTTTAAAAAAAGAAATACATTTCTCTCATCCTTTTTCACTCTATTTGTACCTTCTAATACTACTCGGCATGCGTGTGCTCATATATTGCATACTTGACATTTATTTTTTTCCTTCGAATCCCATATATTTTTTTTTGCTCAGGGAACAAAATAAATAGAGCTAACTCCTGATTTTTTTTTTTTTCTACACTGGTCTGTATTTCTTTCCAGTGAACTTAGTGGCGAAACCTGTCACTTCACCTGAAACGAAAAGTTCAGTAGCAAGTGGCTCAACTTGAAGCATGTACACCTCGCCAAGATCATCATCCTCTCCTGTCGTCGTTTTACCCATTGGAGTAACTTTAGAGTCGTTGTCGAAACGGACCTTTACAGTGAATAAGACATCCTTTGTGTCATTGTAGAAACCCCACATATTGTTTTGCTCATCCACGAGACGGAAAAGAAGACCATTACCATTCTCTTTAAAGCATTTATAGACTTTATCATAGTGAGCCATGACATGTGCGTCAGGTCCTTCGTTTTCGAAGGCAGGGTTTTCTTCGTGTTGAGTCTTCGTTACCGGTTCTGCATAAAATGACATGTGGTAGTTTCCTGGATTTCCAGTAAGGAAAGGTTCTGTTGTGAGAGGTGGAACCGTGAGAACGCAAACGGTACCTCCAGCCACATCAGGATCAGGAGACACTGAAACATTCTGTGCCGCTTCATAGACAGACTTGGGGCCAAACTTCACTGTTGCCGTTATATTGTATTCCGTTGTATCGTTATAGAATGCCCACCTCTTATTTTCATCATCAAGAAGAAGAAATATAAGGCCATTACCCTTATCTTTAAAACCCTTAAAAACCTTGGAACCTGGGTAAAGGACAACTTCAGGGTTTGGTGAGCCGTTCTCAAAAACAACTTCATAATCTTCCAGTGCCTTTTCATTATCCATTGGATTTGCCACAAACGACAGATTATAATCATGAGGATCACCGCGAAGAAATTCCTCGGTGCAGAGCGGCTTTACTGAAACCTTATATACTGCCCCATTCTCGTTATCAGGTGCGTCTTCCACCCGTACATTCCCCAACGGTTGTACGCAGTCCTTGTTGGCAAATGTAACTTCCACATCCATTGTGAAATCCTTTGTATCGTTGTAGAAACTCCATGTGCGCTCACCCGTTTTGGGGTCCTCTGAGACAAGACGAAAGAGGAGTCCATTACCGTAGTCCTTAAGACACTTGTAGACCGTCTCGTACTCCACTGTAGGGGCACCATTCTCGAATTCCACACTCTCGGCTGGCATAGCCTCACTGGCAAAGTTCACCTCGAAGCCCTCGACGATACCTTCCACGAATCGCTCCGTACGGCCCGGTCCCACTGTCACACTGGCGTTGTAACGCCAGTTGTGATCATCTGTCGCCTCAACAATTTTTGTGCGGCCAAGCGGCTTCAGGTCGGAGTTGGGGCCAAACTTTGCATTAACGCGGAAGAACAAGTCTTCTGTGTCATTGTAGAAAGCCCACTGCTTCTTGTCATTTACAAGTCGGAATAGAAGACCGTTATTATCACCAGAAAAACAACGGTAAACCTTTTCGTAGGGAAATCCGGGGGCTCCGTTTATAAAGGCCACGTCACATTCATTCACAAGTTCGGTCATTTTTTTTTCTGTCTTTCTTTTCTTTTTTTTTTTCGGTGATATGAAACCTTTCTTTGCTTTCTTTTCCTATATTCTTTTTCGGTGTTTTATTCTTTTTTTTTTCCTTCTTGTATGAACTCACTTTCTAATTCTGCTGTTACTCACGTACAAACGTTACTGAAGTACTTTTCTCTTGATCTTGTGCAGTCAACTAAGAGGCAAGTCATTGCAAATAATAATAATAATAATAATGAGGAAAAGAGAAAAAGAGTATAGCAAGATAACATCGATACAACTTACGAGACTGTAAGCGAACATACCAGTGAAATAAAAAAAAAGCGAGTGAAGGAGATAAAGAGGGGGAGATGGCACAAAAACAAAAAGTTGGTGTTCGAATTACTGGGTGAAATAAACAAAAAAAAAAATTCCAGAAGCAAAAAAGAGGACACAAAAAAGTATCAGCCTAATATTTCAACACCAGAATAAGACTGACTTGTAATGATACCGAGAACACAGAAGAGAACCTATCGTCGTCGCCAAGTCAAACCAATGGAGAAGAAAAAGCCATAATTTTTTTTTTATTTCTGTTTACTCTTGACAAGAGCTTCCTGAAGATCCCTTTCATACTGATTGAGTTGCTGCTCCCACTTTTGCTGCAAATTTACTTCAGTAGATCCGCTTGGAGGGAGTAGAAGTGACCTTACCTCCAGCAGAACATCACGGCGCTTCTGCATGCGCACCACCTCATTGGCTAACGCGATTGTTTCTCCACGCATTCGTACCCAATTACCCCACATTTTCTCCACTTCTGTCTCACGGAAATGCTTCGTTTCAGTAGCAAGTGAGACAACCTGCGACCAGGACATTGTACCATTACTATCTGTATTAGAGGCGAGATGAGCTGCCAACGACGGTGCTACAGATTCCCATTGTAACTCATCGTCTTGTTTGGTCTCTTTCACTGTGGTGACTACTTCTTCTGATGTAGCAACAACCTCTTTTTTCTTACACTCTTCTTCTTTTTCTGTTTGTGTTTCTTTATCCTTTTCTTTTACGACCAACTCTAACGGTGGGGGTAATGATCCGTCCACCGGTACAGCTGGTGGAATGTGTGGTCTAACAAATGAAGGATCCCAATGAGAGAGAAAGTTTTTCACTACATTAACATATTTTCTGTACTTCACCATATCGTCAGCAGCATGAAGTAAAATATTCTGCGTTTCTTGAAGATTAGATAGGTATGACGTCTCTTGTTGTTGTAATTCCAAAGATTCCAACTGCTCGGTAAGAAAGGGTAGCACCACAATAGCGCATACACTCACTAAATCCCCAATAAAATCTACAAAATCAGACGTGTTGTCGTACGGATCCTGCAGAGAAATAATTCCTGTACCAAGTAATCCCAAAACTGTCATCGCCCATTCTACAGAAGTACCATTTTTGCATTTATTTCTATTCAGAGCAATATTGCGTTTACTGCCACTACTACGCAATTGCCATCCGTGTTCTTCTCCACCATGGCGTGAGCGTGGTGTTGTACATCCCGTAGAGAAAGCGGATGCCGTTGAGGCACTTCGCCCATGTCGTACAGTGTTGTTATTCCATAGCGAAGGAAGAGGAGCATAGTAATAAAATCCATTTGATGATAAACAGTTGCAGCTTTTATCATTCACTTCGGTAGTACCAATATCATCCATTCCATCACTGACCAAAGCAGTGTGCGCACCACTTGCGAGATGCCGCATGAGTGTAAATTCTTCCTGTAGCGTATGAAGAAGAAACCTTTGCAGTGTACCACCATAAGAAGATGAAGAAGAAGAAAGAAGTTGTTCTGCATCTCTACAGGAGAATGATCCCCGCTCCATCAGTGTCTGTGCACAGCGTAGGTAATTGTCTATCCGTACACGCTTTCGATGTGAGGGTGATGAAATATTATCACCACCATGTATAACCGGTGAAACTGAAGATGTCATTGCACGTTCCTGTAAGTGCCATTGTGTAGCTGTATACCCTAGTAAACTCACCATGGTCATAATCTCTTCATGTATTTCTGCCTCTACTAATCTTCCAGAAGGCAAGAGGAGAGAGAAACGTTCAATACCCTCAATAACATAATCACATGCGGACTTTGTTGGAATAGTTTCGATCACATTATTATCTTTGGCATCATCTGTTGCAGAAAGCAGAAGTACACCTACACGAGCCGCTTCATACAGAGTTGTATTATAACCATCAGGTATAGTAGATAAAGGCGCTTCACATTTTGATAAAATAGTAGAATATGTTTGAGCGGCTTCTAAAAAGAGTAAGGGGTTCTCTATATTTCTTGAGCATTGATTTATATTCATCTCTAGAGCATCTGTAACGAAGAGACGGAGGCGCTGCAACTCCACTGTGAGATCCGCACATTCTACTACTACCATCAGCTGGCTTTTTTTTTCTTTTATTAAAAAAAAAAAAAAAGAGGCTGGGGCTGAGAGCCTATACATAGAGAGAGAGAGAAAGAGAGATAAAATACTTCCGGTTTACACGTACAAAATAATAAAATCCACAATAATAATAATAATAATAATAATAATAATAATAATAATAAAACACAAATATATGTATATGTATATATATTCCAAGGAATATAAAATAAAAGGGAAATAATTAAAGCAACGTTCGCCTTCTTCTCAAATACAGGTATTATATATCAATCCCAATCCTGCATATCGAACCGCGATAACTCATTCATCAAGTCAACCTTCGCTGACTCTGACTTGACTAATTTCTCATCAATATACCATTCTTGTTTATCCAATGGTTGTAATGCCATCTTACGCAGACGACCTGATCGTTTCTCCTTTAGCTCTTTAGCAAACAGATTACGGTAATTTTGTAAATTTCGTCGTACCGTATGCAGTTCGGACTGACTCAACTCATCATCACCGTGCAAATTATTACGTCTCATAGGAGGGATGGTATGACCAACAGCCAAAAAATTTTGTTCATGTGTAACTCCTGGCGTTGATATTGTACCTTTTTCTAATCCTGATGCTGTTATCACCTTATTACCACCAAAAAATTCTTCTTCTAGATAGGAATATGAAGGGGTAACCTCTGTCCAGTGATGTGCTGGAGAAGGTGCATTTGCTGGAATATACTCAGTAAACTCAAAACTCTCTTCATATTGAAGAGGCTCAGTTGTTCTACCATTATTAGAATGACTTTTTTCATTAACATTGTTGTGATCCCCATTATAGAAAGTATCGGTATTTTTGCTTAATTTCTTCTTACGTAGTACAAGAAGATCTATCATCTGATGTACCTTGTAAAAATCCTGTAATTCACGCTCTATACGCTTATGAAACTGTGGATGGGCAAATGCGCGAATGTATCTCATATCCTGGCGATGTGTTGCTTCAGAATCATCAAGCATTTCTTTAAGTGAATAGCGCCGACGTAGTACCAACTCATACGATCCCTCCAAAGTCGTAACAACAACATCCCCAAGAGGCATTACTGGGGTAACACCAAAACCACCACTATCCAATAGAGGTTCTAATGAAGTATATTCCAAGATAGACTTCGGATCAAAGGTTCGAGGTAGAATAAAAGCAACGTATCCACCTTCCTTTATTAATGGTATTTTTCGTCGATGCTGTCGTGAGGAACTATTATCCATTTCATTTGAAGAAACAAATAGAAGCTGTTGCAGTATTTCACGTAAAACTGGCAAAGAAGAATGTGGATGTGATATCCCTAAATCACTTCCCGCAAAATCCCTAGAGTTAAATGCATCCTCCAAAGAAGGCCATGAAGGAAAGAGGGGTTTTGCTGGTGGGTGGAAAACGAGAAAATCAACAGGATCAAAATTTTTTTCCTTTTCCACAGAATCCGGATCAACGGCGATGTTGTGCTGTCTTGCTTCACGTCGACGACGTTTAGCAGCAACAGTCAAGACACTCTCTTTCAATGGAGTACCCCCGTTTTCCTTTGGTGCTACAGTCTCCCACTCGGGTAAAATATCACAACGCATAAAATGTACTCGTTTGGCTACATGACCCGTACTACGCCGCTCCTGTAAGTGTTCGTGTACTGTCGCCTCTGCACTTCCAAGTGTATGTTTTGAGACATCAACACCCACTATATGATGAGCCCCAGCTTTTAAAAGAAGATCTGTCATATACCCACTATGACAACCACAGTCAAGTGCCGTAAATCCCGTGTTACTACCCGTAGACGCAGCATTCTTCCATGATGGTGGGGTAAAGGTCTCTAAGGCATTCCATATCCGCATTGCCTCATCTCGTGAGGAGAACGGTTCATTAAGAAGACCACCGCAATCATTAGTATCTTCATTATTTGTATTAATGTGTTGACTGGTGTTATGTCTGCGAGGCTTTGTGTGCAGCATCCATTGTAGCAAGTGTACATATGGCATCTGTTCGGCGTGTGTGGCGGGGCAATAAGTATTGTGCCATGGATGCAGCAGATAGCCACCGCGATGCCACTCGCCGCCCCAACGCACTCCGCGGTGGTATCGTCCAAACGACAAGACGAGCCGCGTGAGTTCCGCGGCGGAGATGAACTCCGCGGTGGGCGGCACGGCGGCCTGCAGCCACGCGCCGAACTCCTCGACGGCAGTTAACTCCGCGTGGGCCCGCGCGAGTCGAGCGGCGAAGTCCTCCACGCCGCCCACAACGTCCCGCGGGAAAAGAACCGTCGTGTGCACCGCCGCCACAAACCGCACGGCCGCCTCGTGCACCGCCAACAGCGTGCGAGCCCCGCCCATCTCCTGCCGCAACAAACGAATGTGTTGCTGGCATTCCCCAACGCCACGACAGACAACAGGGGAACGGTGTGAATGATGGTACGAACACCGCTGATGCTGCTTCGGGCAGAGCATCAGAGAGTGGAGACGGCAACTGGCATACATCCCCACAGCGCAGAATTGCCGTCTCGGCAATAGCATACTACTCTCACCCACCTATACACAAACCCAATAACCTCTTTTTTCTCTTCTCTTCCACCTCTCACTCCCACAAAACACCATTGAAATGAGAAGAGAGATAACAGCAACAACAAAACCCATAACCGAAAACGCAAAAATAAAAAAAGCAGAAGAACAAATAATTAAAAAAAAAAAAAAAAATGGCAAAAAGCAAACCCCACTTAGACGTATACTTACCAAAGGACTCAAATACTAAGAAAAGTTGCACCAATCCATTCATTCATTCATTGTTTCGAATACCTTTTTAATCGAAAAAAAAAAGAACAGGGTCAGGGAATTTCAACAGTTATCAACGATTACGTCTCTTTCCCTTTGCCGTTTTTTTACCATGTCCTTTCCGTGAGTGTTTCTTGATCTTTCGAATTTTTTCTAGCACCTTTAGCGTTTGCGAGCGCGGCTTTGTCTTAGCGGCTCCTTTAGTTTCCTTCTTAAGCCGTAGTAGTTCCTGTTCTACCACCTCAGGAAGATCGGAAAAGTCATTAGACGGCAGCGCAGAAGTGGTTCTCACACTAGTACCAGTAGCATCTGTGTAAGTTGCAGTTGGCTTTCCAAATAGTGGTTTCACTTCCACAGTTACGTAATCATCATCTATGCGATTGCTGCAGTGAGAAATTGATGCTGATGGTTCTGTTTCATCGTTTTCCCCTAGCATGGTGCTCGGCATAACATGTACTGTCTTTTCTGCTGCTAGAATACGGCGACGTTTGCTGTTTCCTTTCGCGGCAATAGTAGTGGTAGTGTCTCCCTCTAAAGTTTCATTATCCAGCATTACACCCTGCTCCTCATCCTCATCCTCCCCTTCTTCACTGATATCATCTTCATTTTCACGTGGCAACTGGTACGTGAAATTAGGCAAAATAGGAACTGCGGCAAAGCGGTTATAGGCTTGTCGTGCCTCCTCGCGTTGAGCACGACGTGTCTTTGCATTTTCACGCCTCATTTTTTGTTTTGCGTCGACGAACGCCTTTACACGCCGTTCGTTCTTGCGCTTGTGCATCGTTAGAAGGAACTCGCGTCGGGAGGTATCATCAAAAACAATTGCCTTCACTCGTCTACCATTTTTGTTGCCGTTGTTGTTCTTGCTAGAATCCCTACCTGTAAGTTTCTTGAGTTGCTTCCGCTGATAATTTTCATAACGATCAACTTTGAATCCCTTTTTTTCTTTTTTTTTCTTATCACTGCTCTCACCTGCATACGAACCGCTGTTCATCCCGCCAAACAGGATAGTACACCAACACACAAACACACACAAAAACAGACACCTTTACACCTTATGAATGAGAAAAGAAAACACACACAGAAATATATTTCTTTTCTATTAGTAGGGGGAGAGGAGAGGAAGGGTATAGAAATTTTAAAGTAAATGACGAAACAAAAGTGAAAAAATAAATGCAAAGAGACAACGATAATAGAAAAATAAACAGTAGTCTAACTAGATACGCCAGGCTCATTTAAACATAAAGACAAAAGAAAATTGAAGAGAAGCAACGATGCAAAAAAAAAAAAAAAAAAAAAAACAATCTATCTCATACCTTTTCTCAAAAAAAAAAAAAAAAAGTAAGCAAAAAAAAAATGGGGGAGGGGCGGAAATAGGTTATCCTAGTCTCTGGAAAAATTATATAGATACATTTTCGAAGAATAACCTCACTGGTTATTGCCAGAAGAATTTTATTTTGAAAAAAAAAAAAGTATTGATAAAAAGGAAGTACTAAAAGATCTCTTAACCCACCTTCTCCCACGCAAGAAGGAGAAGAAGGATGAGGTTGAGTAGGTTGTCAAAGCTTACATTTTGCCATGATCAGGATCAAGGTAAATTCGAGTGAAATACCAGACTATTTAATTTCAACCAAAAACGAAAGTATAGCCATCCCCCTCGCAATCTTCTTCCCTCGCCACGTTATCATCACTCTCCCACCACCAAAAAAAAAAAAAAACTCATAAAGAGATTAGACATAGAGAATCAAATAAAAAGGCAAGACCCGTCATCTTCTCCAAAATACTCATAATTGTGCCTTTACAGAGTGGATATATTTTCTCACGACAAAAAGAACAAATAACATGAAGCCCTCGTGGTGTGTAAAAAACATATTTAGACATTTTCCTCGTAGAAAACAGTACCTCAGTGCCGTGGAAACGCGTCAGATACCTTTACCCACACGAAATGGGATTCCACGCACACAAAACAAGAGAAAAAAGAAAAAAAAAAAACAGAAAAAACAGAGAAAAAGATGAGGAACACGCTATCATTACCTGTTAACTACTCTCTCTCTCTCTCTCCCTCTCCGTCATGTTCCCTCCCATCTGTGACAATGAAGCGCCACCGTCAGTATTGTGTACGGCCATGTAGGTGGAACTTGCTAAAGACTACCCACTCATCCCATCTTGTACGTGTAGTCAGCGACATAATTAGACTAGAGGGTATGCAATTACACCAAACAGGTAACCTCTTGTGCCTGTAACCACCGCCGTAACAACCAGTATAAATTTCCATCTGAAGAATAATGGTCACATCTGGCCTCAGCAGATATCACATAAATGCAGTTACAGTCAAACACACACAGTAGAGAAGATTGGCATGAATAAAGACACAATATTATCACTATCCCACAAGTTGCCTTTCTTTTTTACCACAATAGTGGGGAAGAAATAAAAAGTAAAAACAGTAAAGACGTCTTTACCAACATCTATCCAATGGAAATTTTCTTCTTCTTTATGGAAAGAGATCAATCAAATTCACATATCCCTCGATGGCATTTTTGCTCCCCTTTGTTATCACCTAATACATAGAAAACATTACTTCATCACAAACATGTTCGCTCTTCCCTTCGTCATTGACGTTGCTTGTTGTTGTTGTTGTTGTTGTTGTTGTTGTTGTTGTGTATACCCCTTTATATTTTGCTTTTTCTGTTTACTACATTCAATTCTAGGTCCATCTGCGATCAAACCTTTTTATTTCTAATCTTTTCTTTCTAGTACACTATTTTAGTGATTTCAGATGGTAGACAAAGGTGCGTATGTCCATTGGACTTATTGTCACGGTTTTTACGTCGGTTTTTACCACTTCAACTGTTGTTAACGAAACCTCATCAACACTACTAACAGTACACCATGGTACTTTAGCTATCAGTGCCAACAACTCCACTTTCACATCTACAGAGCGTTCAGGATCCTCACCAACGGCATATCGGTGTCCAAGACGTAAGAGAAGCGTTTGATTGTCAAAAAGTTGCATTGTAAGAATCTGTAGACTTGGAGGTAAAGCAGTTCCAAAGTCAATTTTAAGATTCATCCTTTTTTTTAATGAGGATAATGAAAACGGTGACGATGACGATGCAGATGAGTACAATACAAGTGGTTCATAGTACTTTTCATCCTGCTGTTCACGCACACGACGCATTGCTGTTGGGCCACTCTTTGTCACTGCAAAAGAGAGTGTTCCACGGACATGCAGTGGTGCGCCGTAATGACGGCCACAATTCAGTCGAGAATAGACACATCCTTTGTAGCTCGTGATAAATTCAGTTTCGTTCAGCGGTTCCCCTACTCCCTTATCATCATCCCGAAGAAGGCGCCGATGCACTGTGAGAAGCACTTCACCACTCTGGAGACTTGCACCACCCATTGAAGCATCTGGAAAGACACTGAACTGTGTATTTGTATCGTTAATAAAAATCAACGATGTCACTGGGTAGTAATTTCCAGCCACTGACTCTGTTTGTACAAAGGGAAAATCATTACGGTAGTTTATGCGTCGTTTCTGCATCTCACGTCCGTTACTGTCAGTGTAGAATGTATCCCTATTCTCAACAGAGGTGCGAAATCGCACAACCAATTCGCGGCCAAATCCATCATCGATTGGAATACCAAAGGAAGTAAACTCCAAATCAACAACATCTCCGCGAAGTGTCATTCGTTGCACAAGACCGTTACCAAAATGCTGTTCCACAATCCCAATGGTTGAGTCCACAAGACGTATATTCACTGGAGAATTTGTAATTGGATCACATGTGCCGTTAGTGACAGGACGCATAATATATGCACCACCTGACATACGGTCTACGATGTCCCCTGAATTGCTTTTATAATAGCACCAATCCTGTACTACTTTTACAGTTTGCCCAGTCTTTCGTACAGTAACACGCTCAAGCAAACCATTATCACTAAATGTTAAGAGAAGATCATCATTAGATATTTCCGTTATCGAACGTATACTTTGCGCCTTTGCTGATAATGGAAATATACCAGATGCAGAAAAGGAGAAAACAGGTTCTCTGACAACCTTTAACACTGCAAAACGCTTCAATTGTAAATTTATGGCAAGTGTGTAGGGTAGTCGATCCGCATTTCTATTTGAATAATCACTAACCTCCACGGGGGAATCAAAGACACTGTATTTACGAATACCATCCCCAGTTACAAGAACATTAGATATCGGAACGGGAATCTTTACAAGACTGTTTGCAACAGGATGAGCATTTGGGTTCCACACGATAACAGTGATCACATCATCACGCTTTGCAAATCCTACAGCTGTTGCCGGACACACTGAAACATTTGATAAAAGACAGTGTTGTACATTACTAATGGCAAAAGGTTCGGATGCAAATGCTCGGCGTAGACGATTCACCATATCATCCTCATAACCGTTTATAAGTCTCTTAATATAGTCAAATGTAACATGTTGTTTCGCGGTACCAGTAACAGCATCGTGATGTTGTGCAATACCAAGGGCATCACTTATCAATGGTACCTCACCTGAGGGAATTGCCGCAAAAAACTCCACTTGCCGTGCAGCGAGCCAATAACCACTCAGTTTACGTATAATTCGTTTTAAAGTAGGTCGTGATGCAAAGTAGCCTGTCCAAAATTGATGTGGAGCACTCGCGTATGGAAAGAAATCATCTCTCTTGGTATCATACAAAAGACCTTCTTCTGCTTCCTTCAACTTTGCAAGTGTATATTCATATGGTGTGGAGTAGCGTACTGAAAATTCCCCATCATCGTTAACGAGTTTAATCAATTTATCCATATTCTCATACCATAAAGCGCTTGAAAAGTAGGTGAAATCACAACCCATGGTCCACATAATGTGTTTGCCACGTGTTGCATTTATATTACGTCGCACCTCTGCTTTAAAGCGTTTTAGTATGAGTGGGACGTTGTAGCATTCTGATTTATTGTCGTCCACAATGGTTTTTGAACATGTAGTGTCATTTGAGTCTGGCCAGTAGTTCAATATATCCCAGGAAAAGTCTGGTGGTGTGCAGTACGTTTCTCTAAGGTTAATCTCTGCAAAGACGCGTAGATGTGGGAGTGAGGGACTTGGCTTCCACCAGAACTGTCTCCTGCCTGTGCCGGCGCGGTGGCGGTAGTCCTGGTAGTCCACGCGGGCAAAATACGTGGCGATGAGACCGGCGCGTGCGGTGAGGATTGCCGCCTGAGTGGCGCTGTGGCCGAAGGCGTCCGCCTGCCAGCCGACGCGGGGGACGACGCCGAGTTCGCGCTGCAGCCAGCGGTGCCCCAACGTTGTCTGGTCGATCATGTCGAGCACGTGAGCGGCCGCCTCGTCGTGCATCGACCACCCGCCGTTCGCGAACTGCAGGCGCCCCTCAGCGACAAGCGTACGCACGGCGGCACGCGTGGGGGCCGGCTGCTCCGCCCACCAACGCGAGAAGAAGCCCATCTCAACATAAGTGAACCGACGCTCGGGGTTCAGCAAAAGACCACCAACAACACTCGAGATAACGATGTTTACATTCGCCGACTGGATGCTGTTGTTAAGACCATACTGGTACTGCTCCACTGTCTTTAGCCACCCCAAGTCATCATGTGTATGCGGCACAAGATGGACCGTGATCTTTGCATGTGAGGAAAAAGGAAGAAGTATGACAACAACAAAAATAATAATGCTTGTTGAACACATAAATAAGCTCAGTATCTTGCAATTCATAGAAATCATTGAGAGAAACCCTTAAAGCAATACTAATAACTAATAAGAGAAATGATCAAATGCGCAAATAATATTATCTCTCGAAAGCTGAGGAGGATGAAGAAACCCAAAATAGGTTAAGAAGAGTAGGTTGCAAAAAACAAGACACTAATAAAGAACGAATATCAACATAAATTCAAAACAACAGAAGGAATCCAGTCCAGACTCCAGGCAAAACCAAAAGTAAGTAACACTAAAGAATAATAAAAAAAAAAAAATCATAACTGCTCTGTGTTTTTTTTTTTTTTTGCCAGGTTAAAAAATAAAAATAGAACGGTTGTCCACACTATGGTAATTAAAGAAAGGTCCTCATCACTGCCAAATGTCGTTGTAGTGGACTCTGCTTCCCTTGCTACTGCTGATTTCGATTAAATCAGTATTGAGCGAAACTAAACTGACCATATATTTTTTTTTTGTCAGCACACACTCAAGAGAACAAGGATGAACTGAATTTGAATAATACACCCTCATATCTGTAGATACAATAATACTAAACGCAACTAGAACCTCAAGCCACCTCAATACAATATCCTCTATATACACAATAATAATAATAATAATAATAATAATAATAATAATAATAATAATAATAATAATAATAAACAGCCAACAGCAGATGTGAAAGGAGAAGCAAAACGACAAACAGATGATAAGAAAAGAACATATACACATACTCGTGGATAATAAATTCGAAGAAGAATAAAGTTTCTGTGATGTATTTCATACCTTATTATGTTGGGCTAATATTGTGTGTTTCTAGAAGAGACATATATCTACAATGTATGTTTTAAGGAAGCCCTCAGGATCATATTACAATATGGTCCAAGTTCAATTAGAATATACTAACAACATTCACCTAGTATCTACAGAAATGTAAGTTAAACATCTGAAACTGAGTGAAAAACAAAAGCAGATAGGAAGAAAAAAAAAAGAAAATCTTAACAAGGAGAGCTTACCTCGTACCACAGAACAGTGATATAAAACTTTCACTCATATTTTTTTTTTTTTTTTGAGGGGGGAGAAAAAAATAAATAATGCAAAAAGAACAGCGAAACATATCAAATGAGATGAAAATAATGACGTAATAAAATAATCTTGCATACAATTGTCCTTGTTTTTGCGTCCAAATCTCCGTACCTCTAACCCTCAAAACTCCTGCATTCTCCTCAGTTTCTGTGGGTAACACATAAAGGAAGGAGACTCAGAAAAACAGCTGCACCGAGATGATCAACCGTTCAGAGTCACTTCAAATACAATTTTCCTTTTTTATCTTTTTTTTTTTTTTCCTATAACGGACACACAGGTAGACAAAACATAAAAACACAAAAACCCTTTATTTCCCTTATTCTTTCAAAAGAAAAAAAAATCTGAAGTCCTTCTTTCCATTTTTATCTCTTTTACCCAAACCGCACGTGCGTTTTCCACAACCTATCATGAAAAACGTTTTTTAAGATATCGTTTTATTTTGTTTTTGCTTTCTTTTGTTCAAATTATATATATATATATATATATATATATATATATATATATATATATATATGTATATATAATTTTTTGTTGTATTTTTGATACGCTCTCAGAACCCAAGCCTAATAATAATAAAAAAAAAATTTCGGTTTCACTATCTTTCTATCCATTTTTTCACCCCACGCTTCACATTATAAATCTTTTTCCCGTTTTCTACTTTGATCCGAATGCCTTACCACGTGCAATGTTCTTCTCCAGTTCCACAAGGCACTTCTCCATTAAGCCTTCCTCAAATTTATTCAGCTTGGGCTTCTGCGTCTTCACAACACCGTTTTTGCCAAGCTCGACGGCACAGCTGAAGTACGGAACACCTGGCATAACGTCTGTTTGAACGAAGGTGTACTCCACGACACCTTTGTCACCGCGGAGGGCCTTCAGTACTGAAAATGCCCACTCGGCGCCAGCGTACGCCATCGACAGCGTGGCAGATCCGGCGCCGTCCTTCGCCTGAACCACCTCATCGCCGCCGTACTGCACGCGGTGTGTGATGGCCTTCACTTGACTCTCTGACAGCTGTACACCTGCCTGGGAAAGAAGGGGCACAATCGTCGGGCCACTGTGACCGCCAACCACTGGAACATGAACGTCATACGGGCTTTTACCAGCAGCTTCCGCCACAAAGGTCCGGGCACGCACAATATCAAGTGTTGTCACACCAAAGAGACGCGCAGGATCAAACACACCAGCCTTCTTGAGTGTTTCCGCAGCAATTGGAACGGTGCTGTTGACAGGATTTGAAATAATACCAATGATAGCCTTGGGGCACTCCTTGGCACATGCCGTCACGAGATCCCGAACAATAGAAGCATTTGTATTGAAGAGGTCATCACGGCTCATACCTGGCTTGCGCGGTACACCGGCGGGGATCATAACAACATCGACACCGTCGAGAGCTTTCTTGATGTCCTCCTTCGCGTACCCCGTCACTTTGGCTGGGGAGCAGATATGCGAAAGGTCTGCTGCCACACCTGGGGCTCCGCGGACATCGTAACAGCTGAGTGCCGATACCAACGGGGAATTCTTCAACAGAAGAGAGAGAGGCTGACCAATACCGCCAGCAGCCCCAAGGACGGCAACCTTACTGTATCGAAGAGCGCAGGAGTGCATACTTGTTATCAGGAAGTTTTTTTAAATGTATTTTGTAGGCGTTTTTTTTTTTTTTTTTTTTTTTTCTTTTTTCTTTTTGCGATAAGTCCAGAAGAAAATGAAGGGGTAAAAAAAAAAAGATGTTCACACAGACATATAACATAGTAATAACAAAAACAAAAACAACAGAAATAATAATAATAATAATAATAATAATAATAATAATAATAATTTCTATTATTATTATTTCACACACGTAGAGACGTTCTGATAGACAAATAGGGTAAATAGAACCAATTCTATATATATATATATATATATATATATGTAGTTATTATACCCTTATAATAAGAACTACCTCTAATTTTCTCCTTTGTTCTCAACTTTTGCCATGCATCCGTAGATAAATGACACAACTCCATGTAAATTCGATCGATTGTGTAGTCAGATGTCAGTAGAGTTAATGCTGAAGTAAATAAAAGGCTTGAATTACAACGTACTTGTTCACCGTTACCTTCACTCTTCTTTTCCTTTCATAGAAGCAAAACGCACTCCAGCTTCAACGTCTTCAACAATCAGCGGAACAGCTGCCTCCACTAGTGCTGTTTCATAAGAAGTCAACGGTTCTAGCGGTAGTAACTGTGACACACCCTCTTCACCAAGTTCAACGCGTGAACTAAAAAAAGGTGTCTCTTTTCTCATTGTAGACTCTAAATAAGAACACTCAATGATACCACGATCGCCTCTCATTGCCTTCAATACAGACACAGACCATTCCATCGCAGCATACGCCAATGATAGACCTACAGGTGGGGCTACATCTAAGTCAAAACTATTATTATCAGTGTCTTCCATTTTTTCTCTTTCTTCTAAAATAGTGTCATTGCTATTCTTATCGGGTACAGAACTTCCATACGACTGTAATTTTTCAGATAAATGCATAAGTCGTTCATGAGGGATTCGCAACCCAGTTTGTGCTACCAGCGCACACGCCGTTAGACCACCTCTACCTCCTACGACTGGTATATTTACGTCATAAGGATTCATTTGCAACTCTTGTGCCACAAGGGTCCTCGCACGCACAACATCCAAAGTTGTAATACCGAATAGTTTACGTGGGTCAAAAACACCGTGTCGCACAAGCACTTCCTTCGCGAGAGGCACAAGAGCGTTAACAGGACTCGATACAACACCAATAACAGCCTTTGGTGCAGCTCGTGCCACCGCTTCCATGGCAACTATCACTTCTGGGGCAGATTCCGACAACGCAATGTCACGGCGAGCCCGTGATGGGTCAAACTCATTTCCAGAACAGACCAAAACCAATTGTGCCCCGCGTAGTGCCATCTCCCAATGGGAAGGGTCGTCAATACCATTCACAACAGCGTTAACGTCAATATGAGATAGATCAACAGCAACTCCGTGAGCGGGTGTTCTCACTGTCTCATCTTTGGCTTTGTTTAGAGTCCCACAGCAGAACACTTCACTTACATGTGGACAAAGTGTTAATAAGAGCGAAAGTGGTTGACCTACTACTGAAGTTGCCCCAAACACAACTACTTTTCCTGTGCATTTTTTTACAGCCGCTCTGCGCAGAAAGAACACCATGTCTCTGTGTTCTATTTGCCTTTTCTTTTTCTTTTTTTTTTTTTTTTAGTTCTTTCTCTCAAGTGAAAAGAGTTATAAATTTGTCTAAGAGGAATCCATGTAGAAAAGAAACACAAGAGAAATATACAGAAGTAGAGGAGAGAAAACAAGATTATTTCAAACAAAAACTATGGGCAATACACGTATAGAGAGGGGATGGGGAAGACAAAAAAAAAAAAAGAGACAGGTTTATACAAAACACCAAGAATTTAAACTACGTAAAACTAGCACCAATCTATTTGATGAAATTATTTCCTCCATGAAAACAGTTTAGACCACCATCGACGGTGTTTAGCCGCAATAATTGGATCTAGAACACGGCAAATAGACCGATCAATAGTATCTAATGTTGCATATCCATTCACAGTATGCCATAACTCTTCCTTCTCATATACAAGTTTAATTTCACTTAAATTTTCCTGAAACTTTGCAAGCCGTTGCCGAACAGCATCCTCTGTGTCTTCTGCTCTTTGCACCAGCGGTTGTCCGGTAACATCGTCACGTCCTTTTACCTTTGGAGGATTATACAAGGTATGGTATATACGTCCAGAAGCTGAATGTACCCATCTTCCTGAGTAACGATCGATGAGAACACGGTCAGCGATATTGAGCAAAACAATGGCATCAGGTTTTACACCTTCATCATTAAGTAAGCGTGCCTGTGCAGCCGTTTTGGGGAAATCATCAAGGAGGAATCCATTGATACAATCTGGTCCCCGTATGGCATCGGCAACTACTCGTGTTAGCAACCAATCAGGGATAGGTTTGCCTTCATTAAGAAGATGACGAAGCTTTTCACTAATGACTGTACGGTTATTCTCTACGGCATGTGATACCGCCTCATTGGGTGTTACGTGACAGACACCGTAACGCTCCTTAAGCACTGTTCCTATTGACGTCTTACCACTACCTGGAGGACCCAAAAGAAACACGTGCATTCTTCTCTCACGATAAGAATAAAAGATCGGGTACTTCTACACAACTGTTTCCGTTTATCTCTCTCACTCCAGCTTGATACGTGGGGAAGGGACGCCACCTCACTTTACTGCCGTGGAACCAATGACAAGAATTAGCAAGAAAGGCAGAAGCTGAGCAAACGGACGAAGACCGAAAAATATAATGCATTACATAAGTCCCCGTTGAAGTATAAAGCAATGAAGAGAAAGAGAGAGAGAAAGAGAGAAAAAAAAAAAACCAGCCAAAAAGAAGCAAATAAAAACAATAATAATAATAATATTGCCTTACGATAAGGCGGTGAAGAGACTGGACGCTATCAAAAATATGAGAAAAAAAAAGAAAGAGAAAAAAGACATATACATAATAAGATGAATGTAATAAATTTAAAAAGAACACACAAATTAAATAAGGCAGGATTTCAGCATTTCTGCTAATAAAGATAGTGTGCCAAGGGACAGGTAGGAACAAAAACCGAGAGTTAAAGAAGCACACAGTATTTTTTTTTATAAAAGGGGGAATAAAAATGGGAAATATCTATTTCAACATCACATGAAAAAATCAACGTAATGGCAAAATATGAACGAAAGAAAAAAAAAAAAAAACACAAGTTACAATTATTTGCCGCACCAACATTAATGCCTTTATCCTTAAATCAGTTCTAACTTTTCATCACATGCTTCATTATCATGGCTATCAAATCTCTAGCGGACAGGATGGTAACTTCACCACTGCCAATATTGGCAGCAACAGTCAAGCTATTCGTACCAAAAAGGACAAAAGGTATGAATATCAGTGGGAACAAATCCCGTAGATGCACAATACCACCACAGTAAGAAAAAAAAAAAAACATAAATGCATATGAGAAAGAAAAAAAAAAGACAGATATATACCAGTCTCCCTTATATACCCTCAAAAACTTCTTCCATTTCTTATATAACCTCCATGCTTTTCATATAAAATATAATATATATATATATATATATATATATATGCATATAGAAAAATAGATATAGATAGATAGATAGATATATATATGTATATTATTTTTCTTTCTGTACGTGGACGTAATTACCTACCCCACTACCTTTTTTTCGTCTGAATATAAACTTCCCCGCTACTATATCACCGCAGTAATTCATCACGAAAGGAACACTAAAAACATATACAGTGATGTATATGAATATATAGGTATGTATAATAGGTACACATAATAGATATACGTATCTATATGTAGATACACAGATAAATTAAAAAAAAAAAAGATAAAGAAAGAAAACAGAGAAAAAAAATTTGGAATTCTTTTATTGTTAATATGGATGCGTATCACATGCTTCATCCAACTGTTTTTACTTCTGCTTACACCTAGTTAATGTATTAACTTTTTTTAACCCTCTTGGGGACGTTACTTCAGCCCGAGTCGAATTGCCACAGGATCAAGAATGGATTTGAGTGTCTCGCGCACCGCTTCTACCGAGCGGTTGGCGTCGAGGCTCTCAAACACGCCCTTCTTCTTGTAGTATTCGATCAACGGCTCTGTTTCCTTATGGTACGTCGCGAGGCGTTTAACAACAACTTCTTTCCGATCATCAGGCCGTTGCATTAACGGTTCACCTGTAATGTCGTCCTTACCGGCCACCTTCGGTGGGAGAAAGAGTTCGTGATACGAGCGGCCACTCGGACGGTGAATCCATCGACCGCTAGTTCGCTCAACTATAACTTCATCAGGGGTCTCAAACTGAATGACCTTGTCTACATTCTCGCCCGCCTCCTCCATTAACTGCGCCTGCCGCAACGTGCGCGGATAGCCGTCGAGGACGTAGCCATACTTGCACTCAGGTCTGGTCATACTCTCCTTTAGGATGCCGAATACAACATTGTCTGATACCAGACCACCTTCTTCCATTATCTGTTTGGCCTTCAAACCGTACTCAGTCTTTCTCGCGACAGCCTCACGAAGCATGTCACCAGTCGAAAGATGGCAAACGCCGTAGCGTTCGGTGAGAAAAGGACTTTGTGTCCCTTTCCCGCAACCGGGAGCACCCATCAGTACAATCTTCATGACGCCTTCGTATTAAGTACGTGTACGCGTGTGTTCGTTATACCTATTATGAAAGGAAAAAAATAAAGAAAAAAAAAGGGCACAAATATATATATATATATATATATATATATCAGGTACTAAAAAAGTAAAGTGTAACTATTTGGCATCCTTCCCAGAAATAGGAAAACAAATTGAGCTGGTAGTTCAAGCAAAAAAAAAAAAATCAACTGAAGGTGTAACTGGATAAGAGAAACACACTAGTTAGGAGTCTAAAGGCGCAGAAATCTCCCCATAAAGCAGTAAGCAAAGGGGAAATATTAATAATATCAATCTCCCTCAAAATGTAGAGCAGTTCCGCATGCTTTCCAAATAAATAAGAAAAAAAAAGTGAGAGAGAGGGAAAGAGTTAGAAATAGTTCTCTCATCTCTTTTTTTTTTCTTATTTCCTTATTCTGCTCTTATTTGTTCGGTTTTCTGGGGTTGCTGCATTCCCTCAAGAGCTGAGGCACCATAACGCTTGAGCAGCTCCTCTGGTGAAAGGGGTGGAAACAACAATCGACGAATCTGTGACAACCTCTCGTATTTAGGGTATCCATGAGAGTCAACAGGGAGTAGCACAGCAGTTGTTCCAGTTACCCGTTCATCATCGTCGGTTGACCATTTTATGGCAAGACAGCTTTTACAACAATCATTACTGTAGCAACGAAGTTTAATTGACCCATAGGTAAGATAAAGCTGTGGGTAGGTCCCGCGATGCTCACGATTTTGATTTAGACAAAAGCGTGACTGTTTCTGTTGAGCATAATAAGCTCGAATACATTCCTGATACTGTACATTGACACAATTTCCTGATAGAGGTGACATCATATTTCCCTGTTGATCACGATCTCTATGTACACCACCATCGTATTCGATAGAAAGGCAGCGAAATACTTCAGCCACAAGATCCTTAACTTGAATATCACGAATACTCACACGAACACCATCACGAAGTGGTGGTCTCGGCAGAGCAAAAGGGTTCTGATTTTCTACCATAACCGCAGTTGAAGTATTTTGATTTATTAACGACGTCATTCTAAAGAGACGAAGTGCGGTAACATCTCTTTCCTCATTTTTTTCTGTGGTACAGTTATCCCGCTGAATAGAAGCAAGGTCAAAAACCGTATGAGCTAGTTCTTGGTGAAAATCTTTTTCAGAGTCACCATTGTGTGAAGAAGATGGTAAATAAGCTGATAGAAAATCAATAAGCTTCTTGTCTGTAATTGACGTCATACCCGGTACAATAGGTAAGAGGAAACGGTAGAGAAAAAATAGTTTCGTAAGCATACGATAGTGGTGCTCCCAAAGGGAAGAAGACGATTTTTTTTGCAAAGAGGAGATGTCTATAAAGTGTGCCACAGTAGGAGCCACTTTACCGACGCGATTATCTAGAGGAGTAACAACTTTTATGTGTAATTGTGAAAGCTCTAATACCATCAGATCAAGTGCAGATGCGTCTACAGCAGAAAACATTAATGGTGATGGTAATTTTACGTTGTAAGGCAAACGAAATGCTCGCCATCTTGTGTAAACCCCAAAATCGATGCAACGACGCAACATAAGATTAAGAGAATAATTATGACTCTCTTTTCCTTGAGAAAGAGATAAATCAAGTTCTTCCCGAATGTGAGACATAAACCTGTGTAATTCTCGTATATTGGCGAAAGCAGTGTTAGTGTTAAGGCGAAAGTGAATGTGAAAACTAATTTTAGTATCTTTAGTACTGAGTAGTGATTCACTTTCTCTTCCCACATCTCCAGCTTTTCTCTCCGTTTTGTCATCACGAAGAATCACAGAACTTGTTAGTACCAAGCATTGTTGCAGTTGAGCCCCTGTAGCCGACTCCACCTTATCCCGCAGAAAGTATAATACCTCTCTGAGCCATCGTTCTACAGTAGCTGTCGTTACTTGAAATGACGAAGACAATGATGGAGACGTAATATTGTCTTCTTTTTCTTTTTTTATTTTTTCTATTCCTTTTTCTACTTCCTCTTCCTCAATAATGTCACTCTCATTATTATTATCATACTCCATCCAATCAAACGGTGGGCAGCAGTCAATGTCAAAAAAGGGATCTACAGCAGAATTTTCATCCACCATGACGTAAAGATTACGCTGATGACAAAACGGTATTGTCTCAATAAAAGATACTAATTCATCTCTAGGTATCGTATTAAACATTTTTCCACTAGATCCACTACGATTGTCGGACGCAACAACAAGTTCACCTTGATTAACGGCGTAACGTCTCTGCACGATAGCGTCAAGTCTAGTGGAGTAGAAAGAGCGGGGAATATCCATCGGATCGGGTCTCCTAATATTCACTGCCGCATCCAACGTAAAAGGTAAACGCGTTGAATGAGGATGCACTGTAGTGTCAGCATCATCATTGTCTGTAGACTGCATCAATGCTCTGTGCTGCGAAGCCGCACGCCAATACTGGTCCGCCGGAACGGCAACTGAATCAAAACATTCATCTAGAACACGTAATGCATCATCGTTAACTGTATGATCCTGTGGCAGTTCCAAAGCTGATCGAATATGCAGAATTCCTGCAGTTGGTCCAGTAACGGCAAAAATAGCGTTTACCGATGCTCCATTAGCCTCAAATCGCGGAACTTTAGAACTCTTCTCCATCACTCTATTTCTCTAGACAAAGTGAGAAAGGGAACACCTTCTATACTAACTTCTAGCTCATATCATTATCATACCAAATTTGAATAGAAGGCAAATTAAGATATAAACAATCACAGTATACGTGAATTAACGCAAGCACAACTCAACTCCCTATAATTTACATACTCTTTTTTTTTTTTTTCCTTTCCCCTCACCTCCATTTCTCACTTATCATTCTCTTCTTTTTTTTTTCTTTTTCCAGTGACACGCTATTGAGTTTGCCTGTTAGAAGCATTCAGCACCGCTTTCCCGCTACCACGTACGATTCCGGTGTAAGGACAAAACGCGCAAAGACTGTTCGACAACAGAAGTACAATTGTCACTCTGACTAATGCATTCTAGGAGAGTGGAACACTGACACGACACGTCTACAAGGTCCCCACAAGTTTCTTTTCTCGTTAAGACAAGTGCAACAAGATCCATCTTCGCCGAGAGACGACCCTCCAGAATCAACAGGTGCAAAAGTTGTTGTAAATCTTTCTCTGGAATGGAGAGCCGCAAGGCAGCTTTCCGTACGTCTATAGTAGTGAAGCTACTAACATACTCTGTCACGACAGCCTGTTGAAACTGATGCAAGAGAAGTTCGCCATACTTACATGCAAATATATCTGTTTTTAGAAAAGAAGAAGCTAATTTAGACGCTAAACTCAAAGCCTCAGCAAACCTAGCTTCCTCTAATACCTGAACAAGTGTACATGCCTCAGGTACATCCTCCCAAAGTTGTCGAACGTCAACCTGAATTATCAGTTCCATAGCCTCCATGCGTGGTAATGCTGCAAAAGCGGAAAACAGTACCATTACACCAAGATGAACTCCTGATGTAATGAATTCCTCTACAAAATCTCGTAGGTGACGAATTGCTGGTAATGATCCGGGGGTATTTATGCGTGCTCCAAGTGAAGACGCAACCTCTGCAGTACCATGCTTTGTAATAAGTTCCTCAGAAAGAGGAGCCCACTTAGCGCCGCGCAAACCATTTGCGGTGAAAACACGCGCAAATCCATCAAAGTTGCAATCTTCAAACATGCACAGGGCTCGTACAATGGAAAAAAACAAAACGTGTTCTTCAATCTCTCGTACTGTTTCCTCTGAACGTTGGTGTTGCTGTAACGCAACATGCGAGAAACCTCCACCCTGTGCAGCCAGCATGCACCGAGAAGCGTGTTCGATAAGGGAAACCATTGAGTTTCCCACAAGAGTTTTAACAATCTCCAAAGCACCAGCCCCCAGGGAAAGCTCAACACTACGACGGACTATCTCCAGTTCTAATAAAACAGAATCCACTGTCTGTGAATTTATAGTCATTTCTTGAATAGAGTGAACCTCCAAGAATAAACCCCTAAGAGTCTTATTCATTGCATCATAGTCATGCATATCTGCCAGAATTTCTGCCATTCGCATCTTAGCCCGCAGTTCACGCATTCCCACTGCTTCTAGTCGACTTCTTTTGGGTCCCATAGAGAAACTATTTGGCGTCCCAGATAAGGAATCCTCTCCTTGATGCTCTGAAACTGAGAGGGCATCTTGCATGGCGGCATCAGCCCGGGCCAAAACAGTAGCTTCATCTTCAACAGATAGTACACAACCTTCCGGTAGCTGGAAGCATTTCTTTTCGCATAAACGGCTAAAATCTTGCATCTCACAAACACTTAATCCGCTCTTCAGATAATTCACACCCATCAAAAAAATTTCATCGCGTGTTTGTGCATTAAGTTCCTCACCACATCCCAAATCACTGAAGAGAATGTGCTTTACACGAAGGCACCGCTGCCTCATGGGAGCTCCCCCCACAAGGAGTCGAGGAGAAACTTCCATTCAGTGTGACTAAGGTTTTCTGTAATAAGATGCTATTTTTACCAACGATAAAGAGTATACTCCTCAAGAAAAAAAAAAATTAGAAAAAATAAAAAAGTATTTTTTTTTTCTTTTAATTTTTGTCTATGAGAAAAAATTTACAGGTATACATGAGGACATTGGTTGTGTGCCACAAACTATAGGGGATATTTATGAAAGACAGGAACTCCAGTCAAAAAAAGAAAAACATCGTAGAATAAAACTAGCCAGAGAATGAAAAATTCAGCTCATTTTGCAAAATCAACCCTCACCACCAGTATTTTGGGTATGGAGAACGTCTTTCCAGTAGATTATTCATCAACCATGCGCAAAGAAACAAAAGAACACATCCACTGATGACTGGAAAAACAACAAATAAAAATCCATGATCATTATAGTACGTATTCAGTGGATTAAGAGCAGCTGTAACACAAGTTGCGCTAGCTGGTGGGTGCATCGTGTTAGTTAGAGACATGAAAACTAAGTGTACCCCTACTGCAACAGCACCAGCACATTTGAATCCAAATGACTCATTGGGTACAAACTGAAATATATTTGAGAGCGAAACTCCAATAATCGCTGCAGCAATATGAGAACAAAATAAAGACCTTGGTTGTGCTGAAGGTGACAAAGGTGCGCAGAAAACCACAGTTGTACTGGCACCAAAGGCAGGAATAAATATCTTCAAATTCTTCATAAAGGGGTGAAAGGCATAGAATTCTATTAAGGAGAACATAATCATCGTTATGCAGACAAAGAGAAAGGTTACAACCAAGTCCCACGAAGGATAAAATCCGTAGACACTCTTTGACTGATCATAACCATTGAATCTTGACCAATACCATTGAGGAAACTCCCGTAGCGGTGGCCATAAGTGGAAGAACTTCCTCACAGGGGACGAGGAAGAGCCTCTCGATGATACACTTTTCCCACTTGGTACGGATGTTGCAAGCTCTCCAAAAACAGCTGGCTCGTTCAATTGAGAGTCAGGCGATAAGGTTTCATGCAGTCGTGAGCCTGCAGCGGGGGAGTCAAGACTGGGGAGAAACGTGGTATCGTGCCTCAACATTAGTGTGGGGTGTATGGTAAGATCGGGTCTCTGAGCTTTTACTGCAGTAACTAAAGTTGAGCGGAGTCTTTTTCACCCCACCGACGTGCACCGTCTCTTCTCTCGTTTTGCAACACGATCGTAGTATGCCGGTAAAACCTCTTGGTGCATCACAGCAAAGAAAGAAAAAAAAAAAAAGTGTACACATTGGGCGGCAACAGCAATCTTAATGTTTTCCCACATGTCTCCAGAAGCATCGGGGAAATTCAAAAGACCAAAATAATAATAATAATAATAATAATAATAATAATAATAATAATAATAATAAAACCAGAAAGAAATAATATAAAAAAAAAAAAAAATGTGATGACATATTCATACACGACCTTATGCCGTAGTTTATCATTGAGAGCAGGAAATCGAAAAGAACCATAGAACTTCATAATAGAAGGAGAGGTCTAAAAAGATATTCAAAGATCAGCACACATAGAGTTTCAGGGAACATCAGATAATAAGGTTCCCATCACAGACCTCACACGCAACTACTCTTCATACCACCCCGTAAAAAAAAAAAAAAAAAAAAAAAAAAAAATACCAAAACAAATTGTGAATGAAAAAAGTTCCCACCCTCACTATTCCCGAATAAATAAAAAAAAAGAAATTGGTTATGCCTGAATATGCCCCTATCCAAGCCGGGGAAATTCGTTCCCTGATTTAATTTCTTTGGGAGTCAAGTGCATAGTTATGGTGCTGTTCATTGGAGAAAGGCTCTGCGCAGATAGAACTGACGAGCATGACGGTCGCTGTGTGTCTGCACTCGCGGAAGAGGCCGTCAAGGTGCGCGAGACCGCGCTGTCCCGGAGACGAGATGAGTGGCACTGGGACTCTGTCGCCGCACTGACAACACTGAGAGTACTGACAGTACTGGTGGGAGGTGCGGTTCGCGCAACATTGTGTATCCGCCAGGCGAGAGCAGCCACTGCCACCAGGCCAACAGCACCGAGGACACTGAGAATAACAATAATGGGGACAACCCACATGGGAGTGGACAAACCGCGTTGCAGTCGACCCTCTTCATTAAGCACAGATAGAACAGCACCTGTTCCCACGAGTAATGCAGGAGCACTTTCAGTGACCTTATTCACCATAGACCAAGGTTGCAAATCCACACGTCCACAACGCAGAGGGGTGACAACTCCTCCGTCTATTGCCAAAGGAAGAACACGAATTCCTTCTGGTTGCATTGTGGAGAGCATCGTGTGCAGCAATCGGATGAGCGCACATCGATTGGGACCAACATCGGCAATAGGGACACTCTGAAGTTTCGGAAGTGTTACACCAATCGGGAGAGTCCATGTACAACGTTGGATTTCATGGCTGAACACCGTCAAATTACTGTACTTCTCTAAGCATTCCATGTCAGTGAGAGGACGACACATTGCTTCCCCCACCTGTGCACTCATCTTTAAAGAGATGTCTTCGCTTTTGTAAATATAATCGAGCGGACAAGTTAAAGCGGCATCAGATTCCGCATAACAATCAGCATCCACTTTAGATTCAATGCTTATCAGAAGAGCCACAGCAAATAAAACAAAAATAGAACTCGGCATTTTGGATGTACCAAAAGAAAAAAAAAAAGAAAATCTTGCGCAATCTTTAACAAGTCAAAAGAAAAAACAAGAGAAAAGAAGAAGGGGAGAGAGAGAGAGAGAGGAATCAGAAATTGGAAAGAGTCGAGGACATAAGCAAGCATAATTCCCAGATCCCTTTTTTTCTTTGTTTTTCTTGGCTAATGCAGAACAAAAGAGACATGCTAAGACATGCCTGAGAAGTGAAAATGGAAACAGATTCTCTTACATTTTTCATGTTCTTTCCTACGCAAACAAAATTTTTGTTCCTGAGTCAAGCGATGGTATACTGTCGTCGCGCTCCATCATCACAATTTGATACCCAAAAAGGATCGTAAAGAAAAAACAAAAAACGATGACAGAAGATCAATAAACGCAGCAGAACTTACAAGTAAAATAAGTCAAATAATAAAGGGAGAGTAATTCTGTGCACTCGCAGATATATTGCTCAAAGATTATAACAGTCTTTGTAGAAAACGAACCAGAATAATAAAAAAAAATGAACCAGAACTCTGATAAAGAGAACACTGCCGAGATCCCTCAGAAATAGACTACGCATTGACGAACTAGCAAGCATAGAGAAAGGTTAAAGTACAAAACCCAGAAAAAAGGCAGAAACATTTTTGTGTAAAAGAAAAGAAAAAAACGAAAACAAAAAACAAAAATCACTTTCTGTTCCACATGTCTCCATTTTTCTTTTTGGTTTTAACAAAATTATTTCTCGTCGAGAGCCACAAATTTTACAATATTTTTCCTTCACTCAAGGAACACCGAGCCAAAAAGAGTTCAAAATACTATATTTAACAAGCTACCCGTATACCTCAGAGTAAAAGGAAGCATAGTATATACCCATATCACATGATTACTGTCTTTGTTTGTTTTACGATGGGCAAAAAACAACTAAAAAAAAAACAAAAAAAACCAGTTTTTGTAGGTGACAGGGATCCACGTCAATTAGACGTATTGCCTTTAACACTAATACAATATATATATATATATATATATATATGAATTACGATTTCACAACACTCTTTAAGCAAAGAGGACAAGTAGACACATTGGGAGAAATTACCTCACCACCAAAGAGGGTAAGCTGGACGCCACGGTACTAGGTTGTTGGTAACCCAGGACAGTATGAAAATAATGAACACTCCAAGTAACACAGGAGCCACAAGAAACATATAACCCTCGTCATTCATTCGACCATACTCATGAAATGCTGCCAGTACTGCTGTTGCCGAACTGGAGGGCTGAAACCATCCAAGAAGGGACATAAGCGGAGACAGCACCGAAACGGCAAATACGCTAGCTAACAGTCTCCCTAATGGTTGCTCAAGCGTCTTTGTTGCGTGTCCAAAAGATAGCCCGAGAAATGCGCCAATAAAATGCGTTAAGATAAAACATCGTGGTTGTGCTCCTGGAGTGGTCATTAGACACACTGTCAAAGCACAAGAAGAGCCGAACGATGGTAAGTACGACTGCAGACCATAAGGTTCTAATGCAAACACATCAACAGCAGCCAGCACAAGCATAATTCCTATTGATAACAGGAAGGTCGGCACAAGATCGAGAGATGGAGCAAAGACCGGTAGCCCCTCCACACCACCACCCCGTAAACGTTTTATGTACGTAGACAAAGCCACGCAAAAAACGTTCATTCGCACTGGACTTGTCACGCTATTTTCAGAGTCCTGTGAAACACTGCCACCAATTTCCATCATCTCTTCCTCAAATTTCACAGATCGTTCTTCCGCTGTAATACTGGAACTGTCGCATGGGGGGAGTATTATACCTTCTCCACGCCCGCCAACCAGCTCTCTTACTCCCTCAGTCTCGACGTCTAGCGCATACATTAACCAAAATCCAAATAGCTAAAACAATAACAAAACAGAGAAAAAAAAAAGCATTGAAAAAAAAAATAATTATTATTATTATTATTATTATTATTATTATTATTATAAAATAATAATAACGATTCGCACAACAAAAAGAGAACATGAAAACACATATGCATAAAAAAATAAACTGAAAACATAAAGAACATATCCTAACATAATTAAGAAACTGACCAAAAACTCAAAAAAAAAACTGGATATACTTTTTCGTACACTCACATTTAATAAAAGGCCAAGTAAAACCCATTCGCGCGAAAGAACAATTGGATTAATGTAAAATGAAAAAAAAAATTAAACTTGAAAGATTTTTTACTTCAACAGCAATTAAAAAACGTTTTCTGAATATTCTGTAGAAACTGTTTAAACTTACAAAACCTTCACACAAAAGACCCCCTCCACTAGAACCACATAAGAATCTTGAAGAGAAAACCAGTACGGTCACAACATGTGCGAAAGAGAAGACTGTGTATTCTTCTTTGTTTCCTAAACGCGTCTTTGTAAATATATATTTTTTATATTTTTTGCACAACTACTGTGCAGTTAAAGATCAAGATCCTTATGCCATGGCCAACTACTCTCGAAAGACTCCAAACAATCTGTCGACTTAAAGCCAGAGTTCAATATAAATGTATCAGCCTCCACCGGCCCCCGTGATCCTGCCTCATATGGTAATATCTTCAATTCCCCACGGTCAATGGCGTGAAGAAGAGGTGTATAGATTCTCCACGCAGCATCCAGTTCATCCTTGCGGACAAAGTTAGTGGAGTTCCCCAGCAATGCTTCATTAATAAGACTTTCGTACGCATCGGGGAGAGTCACACTGTAACGCTGCTCGTACGTGAGATCGAGCTCGGTCTGGTGGGTATCGCGCAGAAGCCCCGGTTTCTTTGCAGTAAGTCTTATGTACATGGCCTCAGAGGGTTGTGCACGAATGACAAGTTCATTACGCTGTGTGGCATCACCAAAGGGTTGTATCTCGTCCTTGAATTGAATTTGGATTCCAAGGAAACGTCGATCAAGAGCCTTTCCGGCCTTGATTATGAATGGCACACCATGCCAGCGATCATTGTTAATATGCAGGCGCAGCACAGCAAATGTGGGGCAGTGGCTGTCTTTTGGTACAGTTGGGTCGTCAAGGTAACCTGGCATTGAACCATCCTTGGATGCTGTATACTGACCAAGCACACAGTCAGCTGGAGACACAGGCTCTACGTATCTAAGCGCCAGAACCTTCTCGTCCCGAATATCTTCAGCGTTCAAAGAGCGGGGCTTTTCCATAGCTAAGAGTGAGAGAATCTGTGTGAGGTGGTTCTGCACCACATCGCGGATGATTCCGACGTTGTCAAAGTATCCACCACGTCCCTCCGTTCCTATCGTCTCCTTGAAGGTGATCCGCACACACGCAATGTTGCTGCTGTTCCACAGTGCGCTGAATATACGGTTGGCAAATCGTGTAACGACAATGTTCTGCACCATCTCTTTCCCAAGGTAGTGGTCGATGCGAAATAACTGATTCTCGTTAAAAAGAGGCTCCAGTTCCCGTGAGAGCTGTGCAGAGGTCTCTGTGTCGTGACCAAACGGCTTCTCAATGATGACACGAACCCAACCAAGCTCTGGTGTCTGCATTACACAATTTCGGAGGCCCGTGCACGCGGTAACAAAGGCTGTCGGAGGTAGCGCAAGGTAAAACAGACGGTTACCGCCCTTTTGAGGTCCTTTGAAAGAATGTTCCATACTACTAATGTAGTCGTTCAAGCGCATGAAATCTTCCGCCTGGTCGTACGAACCCCTGATATAGGTGATATGCCGCAGAAAGGCATCGACATGGCAGCCACGCTCATTCAGTCTTGTGAAGAATTTCGCCAGCGTCTTCTTCCACGCCTCAACGTCATCAATCTTGGAGCGGGCATAACCAACAATGTTTACCCCAGGGGGCAGCATACCGCCACAGTACAACTGAAAAAGGGCTGGAAATGTCTTTTTCTTGGCCAAATCTCCACTCGCACCGAGAACAACAATTGTAAGTGCATGATTCTTTAGTTCTGGTGAAACATCATCGGGAATGCGAACACAGGAATCCCCACGTACCTCCACAGCAACCTTCTTGGCGTTTGTCATGACATACTCACATATGTCGTTAGGTCGTTCCTTCAATACCTTCTCACGGAATTTATCAAAGAATTTGTCCACCTCCTCGTGGAAGGCACCGTGATTATGAGACTCGTTTACCTCCGCTTGCATATTCAAAGATGCACAGCACGAAGCAGAGGTCACTCAGCGTATCCCTTTTCCTTTTCTGTCTTTTTTGTATGGTCACTGTTCAGCAACTAAGCTAAAACAACAGGTTTCACTCTTTGCCTAAATACACACACATACATATACATATATATTATGTGGTTGAGAAATCAAGAACACATTGTCAAGAAGGAAAAAAAAATGTGAAGAGCAAGATGTCCGGCACAACACAAACACACCACCACCACCACAACAACAACAACTACTACTACTAACACTGTACGACAGCCATACTTTTGAAGACAAGACGCTTTCTGCGTATAACCTAAAGTCTAAGTCGAGAGGAACAAGTGATTTTCGTCATCAAGGTCAGTAACAGATCTCGTTCTCTTGATTGTACAACTGGACTATTCTTCACTTACCATCTTATACATAAATCAAAGGAAAAAAAAACTCGCTCGTTCCCCCCACCCCACTTCCCCTTCCCCTACTCCCTCATTCCTCTATTTTTCGCATGTTGATGTCTCTTAAAACATCTTCAGCTAATTTGTACAAGAGGTTTTTTATTATTATTTGATTTTCCCTACATTTGGTTTCACCAGACTCATCCCCTTTCTATCTGCTCCAGAAAACAGGAGAGGTGACAACAAGCTCATTAGAGGCGAGACTTGACAAGACATAAAGAGAGAGAGAGAGAGAGAGAGAGAGAAAGCAATCCCTGCGTACAAATGGCCTAGATTCAAGCACCGCACTTGCACACTCTTTAGCACACAGACATAGCCATAAATACATAGCTACACACCTACATACTGATATGCAGAAACATATACCAAAAAAAAACTTTATCTATCGTGTCATCAGCGTTACTCACGTGGGACAGACTTGAGGTTTTTCGTGCCAAGCTCAAGCAACTTCTGATAGGCCTTGGCGAAGCTAGCGCAGAATAACTCATTGTCGGCAGCGTACTTCTTCGCAATTGCACGATATTTGTCGTCTAGTAGAATGGCCATGTCCGCTGGCAGCATCATGAGGTTCTTAGTGGCCCTGTCCATAAATTGAAGATTTTTCACATCAGGATTTATTTCCCACTCGTTGTTAAACAGCTCCGTGAAAAATGAGTTGTCGAATCCATACTTGTCATGTGTCCACGGCCCCTTGAAGCCGCTGTTTTCGAGGTGACACTCCCCGCAGGTGTGAGCCCCAATTAGCGCCACCGTCTCGTCATCATTAAAACCCAGACGCGTAAAGACCTCGCGCACGTGGTTCTGCGTCTTGGACCCGTCGGGGAGTCGCCCGTCGGGGCCACAGACAGAGCCGTCCTTCGCGTCCACGCGGCCCCAGCGCCACGGCACTGCTGGTCCGCCCATCGTCTCGATTGACACCACCGCGGCGAGGGACCACAGGTCGGCGTACGAGATCTGAGGGTACTTTTGCTTGAGCGGCTCCAGAGCCTTGCGTGCCTTATCAAGTCCTGCGTTGCCGCTATAGTCACACTCCGGCCGAAAACGCATTGAGGCCGAATTGGGGCTCCCATCCTTCTTCTTGCAATCCCATGAACCAGCCTCGTGCCATGCAAGACGCACAAAAAGAGGCCCCTTTGACAAGTCATCAGAAACAATAGCCTCAATATCTTCCTTGAGAGCCTTTAGGTCGAACGGGGGTGCCGCCTCCGAACCCACCCGACCAGCAACAGAAAAACATGATACAACGGTGGCACCACCCACTAATGTCGTGGCAGCAGCAGTAGAAAAAGCAAAAACCCGAGAGAAGCGGAAGCGACCGTATCGGTGTTGCGTCGCCACATTGACAACAAGGCGCCTTGAAAGAAGTGCACCAACACGAGAAAACATACCTTTCAACCTTTTTGATCTACAATCTCGAAATATATCTCCCAAAGCAAATAATAAATTGAGGTAAAAGACGAACAAGAAGAAAAAGAAAACACAATGCAGGGTGGATGGAAAAAAAAACTGCGAAAAACTACGACTCTTTTTTTAAACAGAACAATGAGAAAACAACACCAAACCAAAATAGCGTTGAAACAAAGGGAAAAAAAAAGAAAAAAAACACGCGCGCACTAACCTTACTCTCCGCGATCACAACTCTAACGCCAATCCTCAGCCGAAGAAAATGTGAACTCCAATTGCGATAAAAATACATCAATATTAAAATAAAACAAGTGAAGAAAAAAATTGTTTTTTTAGCAATTGTTCACCTACAGTACCGCAAAAGGCATTGCTCTATCCATCTCAGAGAAATTGTTTAAACTTACAAAACCTTCACACAAAAGACCCCCTCCACTAGAACCACATAAGAATCTTGAAGAGAAAACCAGTACGGTCACAACATGTGCGAAAGAGAAGACTGTGTATTCTTCTTTGTTTCCTAAACGCGTCTTTGTAAATATATATTTTTTATATTTTTTGCACAACTACTGTGCAGTTAAAGATCAAGATCCTTATGCCATGGCCAACTACTCTCGAAAGACTCCAAACAATCTGTCGACTTAAAGCCAGAGTTCAATATAAATGTATCAGCCTCCACCGGCCCCCGTGATCCTGCCTCATATGGTAATATCTTCAATTCCCCACGGTCAATGGCGTGAAGAAGAGGTGTATAGATTCTCCACGCAGCATCCAGTTCATCCTTGCGGACAAAGTTAGTGGAGTTCCCCAGCAATGCTTCATTAATAAGACTTTCGTACGCATCGGGGAGAGTCACACTGTAACGCTGCTCGTACGTGAGATCGAGCTCGGTCTGGTGGGTATCGCGCAGAAGCCCCGGTTTCTTTGCAGTAAGTCTTATGTACATGGCCTCAGAGGGTTGTGCACGAATGACAAGTTCATTACGCTGTGTGGCATCACCAAAGGGTTGTATCTCGTCCTTGAATTGGATTCGGATTCCAAGGAAACGGCGATCAAGAGCCTTTCCGGCCTTGATTATGAATGGCACACCATGCCAGCGATCATTGTTAATATGCAGGCGCAGCACAGCAAATGTGGGGCAGTGGCTGTCTTTTGGTACAGTTGGGTCGTCAAGGTAACCTGGCATTGAACCATCCTTGGATGCTGTATACTGACCAAGCACACAGTCAGCTGGAGACACAGGCTCTACGTATCTAAGCGCCAGAACCTTCTCGTCCCGAATATCTTCAGCGTTCAAAGAGCGGGGCTTTTCCATAGCTAAGAGTGAGAGAATCTGTGTGAGGTGGTTCTGCACCACATCGCGGATGATTCCGACGTTGTCAAAGTATCCACCACGTCCCTCCGTTCCTATCGTCTCCTTGAAGGTGATCCGCACACACGCAATGTTGCTGCTGTTCCACAGTGCGCTGAATATACGGTTGGCAAATCGTGTAACGACAATGTTCTGCACCATCTCTTTCCCAAGGTAGTGGTCGATGCGAAATAACTGATTCTCGTTAAAAAGAGGCTCCAGTTCCCGTGAGAGCTGTGCAGAGGTCTCTGTGTCGTGACCAAACGGCTTCTCAATGATGACACGAACCCAACCAAGCTCTGGTGTCTGCATTACACAATTTCGGAGGCCCGTGCACGCGGTAACAAAGGCTGTCGGAGGTAGCGCAAGGTAAAACAGACGGTTACCGCCCTTTTGAGGTCCTTTGAAAGAATGTTCCATACTACTAATGTAGTCGTTCAAGCGCATGAAATCTTCCGCCTGGTCGTACGAACCCCTGATATAGGTGATATGCCGCAGAAAGGCATCGACATGGCAGCCACGCTCATTCAGTCTTGTGAAGAATTTCGCCAGCGTCTTCTTCCACGCCTCAACGTCATCAATCTTGGAGCGGGCATAACCAACAATGTTTACCCCAGGGGGCAGCATACCGCCACAGTACAACTGAAAAAGGGCTGGAAATGTCTTTTTCTTGGCCAAATCTCCACTCGCACCGAGAACAACAATTGTAAGTGCATGATTCTTTAGTTCTGGTGAAACATCATCGGGAATGCGAACACAGGAATCCCCACGTACCTCCACAGCAACCTTCTTGGCGTTTGTCATGACATACTCACATATGTCGTTAGGTCGTTCCTTCAATACCTTCTCACGGAATTTATCAAAGAATTTGTCCACCTCCTCGTGGAAGGCACCGTGATTATGAGACTCGTTTACCTCCGCTTGCATATTCAAAGATGCACAGCACGAAGCAGAGGTCACTCAGCGTATCCCTTTTCCTTTTCTGTCTTTTTTGTATGGTCACTGTTCAGCAACTAAGCTAAAACAACAGGTTTCACTCTTTGCCTAAATACACACACATACATATACATATATATTATGTGGTTGAGAAATCAAGAACACATTGTCAAGAAGGAAAAAAAAATGTGAAGAGCAAGATGTCCGGCACAACACAAACACACCACCACCACCACAACAACAACTACTACTACTAACACTGTACGACAGCCATACTTTTGAAGACAAGACGCTTTCTGCGTATAACCTAAAGTCTAAGTCGAGAGGAACAAGTGATTTTCGTCATCAAGGTCAGTAACAGATCTCGTTCTCTTGATTGTACAACTGGACTATTCTTCACTTACCATCTTATACATAAATCAAAGGAAAAAAAAACTCGCTCGTTCCCCCCACCCCACTTCCCCTTCCCCTACTCCCTCATTCCTCTATTTTTCGCATGTTGATGTCTCTTAAAACATCTTCAGCTAATTTGTACAAGAGGTTTTTTATTATTATTTGATTTTCCCTACATTTGGTTTCACCAGACTCATCCCCTTTCTATCTGCTCCAGAAAACAGGAGAGGTGACAACAAGCTCATTAGAGGCGAGACTTGACAAGACATAAAGAGAGAGAGAGAGAGAGAGAGAGAGAAAGCAATCCCTGCGTACAAATGGCCTAGATTCAAGCACCGCACTTGCACACTCTTTAGCACACAGACATAGCCATAAATACATAGCTACACACCTACATACTGATATGCAGAAACATATACCAAAAAAAAACTTTATCTATCGTGTCATCAGCGTTACTCACGTGGGACAGACTTGAGGTTTTTCGTGCCAAGCTCAAGCAACTTCTGATAGGCCTTGGCGAAGCTAGCGCAGAATAACTCATTGTCGGCAGCGTACTTCTTCGCAATTGCACGATATTTGTCGTCTAGTAGAATGGCCATGTCCGCTGGCAGCATCATGAGGTTCTTAGTGGCCCTGTCCATAAATTGAAGATTTTTCACATCAGGATTTATTTCCCACTCGTTGTTAAACAGCTCCGTGAAAAATGAGTTGTCGAATCCATACTTGTCATGTGTCCACGGCCCCTTGAAGCCGCTGTTTTCGAGGTGACACTCCCCGCAGGTGTGAGCCCCAATTAGCGCCACCGTCTCGTCATCATTAAAACCCAGACGCGTAAAGACCTCGCGCACGTGGTTCTGCGTCTTGGACCCGTCGGGGAGTCGCCCGTCGGGGCCACAGACAGAGCCGTCCTTCGCGTCCACGCGGCCCCAGCGCCACGGCACTGCTGGTCCGCCCATCGTCTCGATTGACACCACCGCGGCGAGGGACCACAGGTCGGCGTACGAGATCTGAGGGTACTTTTGCTTGAGCGGCTCCAGAGCCTTGCGTGCCTTATCAAGTCCTGCGTTGCCGCTATAGTCACACTCCGGCCGAAAACGCATTGAGGCCGAATTGGGGCTCCCATCCTTCTTCTTGCAATCCCATGAACCAGCCTCGTGCCATGCAAGACGCACAAAAAGAGGCCCCTTTGACAAGTCATCAGAAACAATAGCCTCAATATCTTCCTTGAGAGCCTTTAGGTCGAACGGGGGTGCCGCCTCCGAACCCACCCGACCAGCAACAGAAAAACATGATACAACGGTGGCACCACCCACTAATGTCGTGGCAGCAGCAGTAGAAAAAGCAAAAACCCGAGAGAAGCGGAAGCGACCGTATCGGTGTTGCGTCGCCACATTGACAACAAGGCGCCTTGAAAGAAGTGCACCAACACGAGAAAACATACCTTTCAACCTTTTTGATCTACAATCTCGAAATATATCTCCCAAAGCAAGAGAAAGAGTAGGACAAAAAGTGAATGAGATGTCTTACTACAGAATTAATGTGGGATATTCAAATAAAGTGACTGGCAAAACCATGAGAATTATCGTTTGTTCACTAGATTGAAATAATAGTGTGGAGCGTAATGAGAAGGCACAAATAAATTGATTGGAAGAGAGAAAGAATTAAAAAAAAAAAAAAGTAAAAATGAAAATATTTGAATAACAAGAGGTAGAATTGAATTACAGTTGCCGCACATTTTTTGTTACTAAATCACCTGGTTCGAGGTGTACTAATTTCAGACTCTGTACGATTTGAACTATTACCGTAAGTAGCTGTGGCATTTTTTAGTGGTTGTTGCGTTAAATCTTCCTCAGTGGTAGTGTTCGCTCTCTGAAGACGTGGTACAGAAACAAAGTTTTGATTCTGCTTCCGTAATGAGGATGTGCTGAATGTGCATGACTGTGTAGCACGGTGGTAATTATCTGTGGTGCCTGGAAAATTATCCTGTGGTCCCATTGATCTTAGAGAACGGAGAAAAAATGGTGCAGGGCCATCGACATCTGAAGGTGATTGCGTTGATGGTACCAAAGCAGGATCAGGATTTCCAACAGATGCAGCATTACCGCGGTTACGTTTATATGCAAATGATGGTGTACTAAATGTTTGCAAAAGACGCTTTGACGTGTCACGTGCAGAATCGTTCTCTTCTAATGGTGCTGTGATCATATGATGATAGTCCTGACCTGTAGATGATCCACCACTTTCATTCCCCCATGAATCCTTATATGTATCAATGATTTTAAGTACAACATCTGTGTTATTGATAGGAACTTCACCTTCTGTCCAACCCTTCCAGAAACCAATCAATGCCTTCTGTAGTGCTGAAGGACAAGGATGCTGTCTTGCCGCTACTTCTATATCGTAAGAACCCATCTTAAGCGGAATTATGATACTGCAACCTCTGCTACTCGGGCCACTGTAAAGTGAAAGACGAGACCCTTGTAATAGGTAGAGAGCTAACAATGCAAAAGCGCGGACACTACCCTCAATACGGTACAACGGTGGAAATTTACCAAGCATAGCAGGCTGAGATGAAAGCGCAAGCATAGTGGATGTAATACCGTCATCTTCTCCCTTTTCTATTAACCATGAGAGATTTGCCAATTGATCCAGCCTTACTGTACCAGCTCCAGATGAAGGGGGAGGTGAACCTGGAAGTGGTGTCACGTAAGTTTCCAATGAACACTGACGTCGTAAAAACTGAAAAAATGCCAAAACACTGCTAAAATATGATTGATATTGTTCACGAGATATAACACCATCTGGTGAGCGATTTAATGCTCTGGCACGTTGTAAAATACGTCTTAGTTTTTGTACTATAGTACTATTACCATTACCACTACTATTACCATTAGAACCATTGTAACCTTTACTGCTATTAAGCATCACGTTCTCACATGTAATGAGAATGACAGCAAAAGTTAAGAAAGATTTTTGCTGAGTATCATACTTGACAGTTTCGCTACATTTTCGAGGTACAACTTTCGATGAACCAGAAGTTGACATTGTGTTGTTAGGATTGGAATTTCCGGCAACAAGAATACTGTTATCACCTCCACCTAATAGTTTTCCTCCCTGTGAGTCTAGGTTGGGAAAAGAGGATGTATCTTCCATTTGCTTGCCTTGTGTAGGGATTCGGTCTGGTGTAGTAGTAAAAGACATCACATGATGATGCTTCGCTTCTTCTATTGCCGAAAGGTGGGGAATAGGAGGCAAAGATGCGTTCATAACACTACGAGTTGGACTCGGGGTGTGACGTTGGATTGGTAGCAGTGAACCAAAATACGTTGTCCGCTCCTCTTGTGCTACCATAATCTGCACCAAACGTGATACACGCATTGGGCGGCATAAATCAAGTGCTTTCCAGAGAGTTCCTGATGTTAACTGACGACGCCATGTTTTCCTCAAACGCGAAAATGATACGCGCAGCCATATTGGATGAACCACAAATACAATCAGGAAAGCGAAAATTGTCAGCGTCTCAATTGAGAAAGCGAAAAAAGAAAAAAGTAACAAGGTCAAACAAAGCAATAACATACGTTTCATTTTTCCCACATGTTGAAAAATAAAAGTGAGTTCAAAATAACAATCACTTTGTAGTCCCTGTGAGAAAAATAGTCTTGCGCGAGACATGCTATTAATAATATGATTATGGGTACTGTACAACACTGCTTGGAATCGATCTTGCCGTCCTGTCACTGATACTACAGGATCGGTAGTTCGAGCAATACGTGGTGGAACACGGTAGAAGAGTATCGTCATTCGAAGCGCCAAGACCACTTCCACTACGAGAGCTAGAATAAGGCCCATATCCACCATATCAGCAATAAGCACAACCCAAATAATAAAAAGAAGCAACAGCGTTTTACTGGTTTGTCGCCATGATACAGCATCATTTATCCGAAGGAGTGTATCAATCAAAACTATGTAGGGTACAAGCACAAAGCGAACCACCGGAGAACTCATTTGTTGTTGTAAATCTATATCGCTCTCAAGAAAAGAATTACAAAAAGTACCACTAAACCGGTCTACAGCATGAGTATTGTTGCCATTCCCAACAGGACACAAAGGTGTTGAAATTGACCCAGCATCTATTTTATTACAGCAAAGCAACGATGGTAACGATTTCGTGCTAAAAATTATGCTAACCGCTTGGAAAGTAAGCACTGCACTTCCCCCAATATCTTTACCAAACATACCGTTTGTTACTACAGTGTTTAGGTTTAGGGCTTCAACTGATGCAATCATACTCTGTTTGGGCTGTAGTGTAACGCTAACACCGCTATTACTAATGAGTAACTCTCTCAAGGATATCTTCGCTACGCCAATACAAAGACTGTAATCTTGTAGTTCAAAGTAGGATGGATAGAAAGTCTTTACAGCTGATGTTTCCTCTTTATCAAGCTCTGGTGCGAGCTGTAAGAGACGTACCTTTACATTTCTCTCTGCAACAAAAAGAGGAAGTGATGCAACTATAGCTTCTCCAATATAGCAACGGTAACGTTTTGTGCGTATCTCGCTTGCGTCCCAATTGGTTCTTATTTGTCTTTCATGTTGTTGATGTTCAATATCTCCAGAAATATCAGAACTCTCGATGCAAACGAGATTTTCAAAGATAAACTGAATTTTTACACGAGGATGAAAATGTTTTCCGGAATTTTTTCCGTTCTCAGGGAGCTTTACAAAAGACTTTCTTAGGCTTGCTTCGAGTAGGGGACGATGTCTCAGTTGGTGCATACGAATGAAGCTCTCTGCGTCGAAGGAGCACATGTTATCAATGCGGGAAATGCGAAACTCCACATGCATAACTCACAGAACCTAACCAACGTCGTGTAACTCAAACAATATGATTCGTTATTTGTTTCCTTTTTTTTTTCTTATTCACCAATTGTTTTCGAGACCTTATGTGGAAACACAAACAAGGAACAATTATGCAAACACAAAAAACATTACAAAATAAAAGAGTACACACACACAGAGAGAGAGGAAGATAAAAAAAAAGAGGGCAAAATTCAATGTCTTTAGGTTTTGCTGGAATTTATTCCGTAGACCTCATGGTAGCATATTAAAGAGCATCCATCAATGCATTATGCAGTGAGCACAAGTGCGAACAAATGATAATTATTCCCTTCTTCTTCAAAGAAAAAGAAAGAGATAAAGATAGTCGTGAAGCATTACACAGACGAATAAAATATCTACAAGAACATTATTTTGGGTGTCCATTTTTTTTTTTTTTTCTTTTACGATGCAGTCTCGTTTTCTAAGAGTTCTTCAGATGCATTGCTAGAAGACCAAGATGAAGTCGAAAGAGCTTCTATGAGACGATGGACCGCATCCTCTGACTCCTCTATACTATTCAAGAGTGCGTTTGGGGACGTCTTGGAGACTATTTTTTTCCCGGATGCATAAGGGAGAGAAAAACGTGATACAGTCTCCAAAGAAGAACTTGGTAACGTGGGGTATTCTTCACGATGAGGCGTTGGAGAAAGTAGTTTTTGCCCCCCTGTTAAATTCTCTCTACCTTTATCCTCCCAATAACGTGGTTCTTGCTGTTGATGTTCGTGGTAACATTCTTTACGTCGCTTTTGTCGCTTACTCCCTGAGTATGGCAACAAAAAAGGAGAACAAATTGCACCCGAATTACCATATTTCCGAATCCCGGATTCTTTGGCTCGCATCACCCCCACACTGCTAGAGAGCATCAAGGAACACAAATACAAAAGAAGAATAAAGAGAAAAGCATATAAGTCCCACTGCATCGAAGCGTTTATTTTTATTTTTATTTTTATTTTTTTTCTTCTATCAATCATTGTCTCTTTAGGTGACTCCTAGAATTCCGTGTATTTAATCGATTTGTAGTAGAAAAAATTATTTGCAGGTCCTGAGCTCTTCAACAAATGTATCTTTATTATTTACTGTTTCTTCTTAGACTCGTTTGTTGACTCTTTTCCTTCATGACACTCATGGTCACTCTTTTCTTCCATTTGTTCTTGGTTTTCCTTGTTATCAAGGTGTTTTTGTTCAACTTCTCCTTCATTCCTACTAGTGCCATCCTCATCATCGCCGTAATCAGAGGACCCTTCACTACGATTTGAGTCAACAGGATAAATCCACCGCTGGTAGAGTAAGATAAGGAAAACGACATCGTCACGGAAACATGCAAGTCTGTGGAGCCATGGCATCTTTATTATGAATGCGAAAAGATCGTCAATAACAGTATTAAGAGCACGGTACACAAAGGTACGCCAGGGAAGCTGAGTGACAGTTTTCATTTTATAATTGATGAATATCTGCGGCGTCATCATTGCAAACCCAAAAAAATAAATAAAACGTACTTGTGTACTAATTATGAAAGAGTACCATCCTTTATGGGTCTCAAAAAGTGCTGAATAGACAGTATAGCAGAATAGGATAGGTGTCATAACATACATAAGATAACGTACAGCGTTGTCATCGTGTTTGCGCGTTCGTTTATCATAACTATCACTGAATTCTATTTTCCACCACCTACCCTCACCCCGCACCAATCGCGCAGTTTGTGCCAACTTCCAATACTCAACGAGGACACCAAAACCACTGGGTAGCAAGATAGTCCATGACGTTTCATCCCCATCCAAAAGGTAGAGAAAGATAATAGTTTGAAAATAGCAATTCATCACTATTGTTCGAAGCGATAAACCTTTAAAATCTTTTCGATTGCGCCAAAATTTTACGTCGTTCGAAAATGCCAAATACTCAAACAACATGTGCATCAATGTTATCACGCACGTCAACCCCAGAAAATATGGATTTGTCTCCAAAAATATTCGTTTTATTTCATCCGAATCTTCTGATTTCGATAAACCCATTTCCTGCTGTTGTTTCATAGACTGCTCAAAGTTAATATAAATTGCAAATTTCCATAAAGGAAGTGGGGACATAATAACAGTAAAATTAAATGGGGAAGTCACTGTTGTAGCATTGATCTCCAACAAATGATCTCGCAACAGCCAAAAATTGTTAATATAAATTAAAGGAAGGTACTTCTGTGTAACTTCATCTAAATGGTAATACGACTTGATTTGTGGGGGAAGTGGGTTGGAGAAATCTACAATAGGACTCAATGTTAATGTCGGTTGAAAATATCCTTTCCATGGGGAATCAGGTTGTAAGTTTAAAAAACTACTTGCATTATCAACGTTATTAGATTTATCAAATAATTTTTGCTCCTGTCTTATGCGTCGTGGTGGTAAAAACCGAATAAGTGAAAAGCTTTGAACATATTCCTTATTCTTAATACGTACTTTTATATCAAGTGTCAAACTGCAATTTTTGGTGGCGCATTTGCTCAGATTAACACTATACTGATGAAGTATCTCTTGTTCAGAACCTGCGAAAACCAGATCTGTAAACAAAGCTCCAGGAAAAATCTCATTATCGCTTGAATTTATAATAATGGTATATAAATCACCTTTTTCTGCAAAAGGAGCATAACCCATGTTAACACCTCTTTGGAAACTGTTATCAGGTAAGGGAGAATTACTTTTACTGGAGCTGCTCTTAGTATCTCGATTACCAAACATAGAAAGCATAAAAAAAACTGCCACTCCATACATAAGTATCCTTTGCCATATTGAACGTTGTGGAGGATTCTGTGCGTCTTCTTCCTGCAAATATGCACTTGGCATCACTTCTTTCCACTTTAGAAAAAGAAGTCACACGTGTACAGACTAGCCTAGAAATGAAAGAAAAAAATCTCATGACAAATTACAAAAAAAAAAAAAAAAGAATAGAAAACTTCATACAAAACAAGACAAAAATCACGCACTCTTTTCACTTCTTGTTTCTGAGAAAATAAATAAACACATACAATCTATATATCTATTTAGATAGGTATTCGTTTCACAAAACACGGATATTAATTATAAAGCTGAATATGCCTAAGGGTATCCCAAATATCCACAGTACAAAACACATGACCAAACAAGGTTACTATACTTGCCCCATATTCCCTAAGGATATGTTTATTGGGAAGAAACGACAGCCGTGTATCACGCAATGGTTGCTGTAACAAAGAAAGATTAGTTGAATATGTTACTTGCTTTGGTGCAAAAGGAGCAAGAGAAAATATCAGCAAAGAAACTACAAAGACTACAAAAAAGAGTAGCAATATTAATATATTGTTATTATCCTCTTTGAAGTTAGTAAAGTAAAGTTTGTTCCCCCACAATTGAGAAGGGGTATACAAACCTTCTTTACCAGCAACTTGAGCGTATTTCTGTACTATTGCTTTAGCATTACCAACTTCTGATGCTTCAGATGGTAGACATCCTGAAGGTCCTCGTTGTAACCCTAAGAGACGAGCA
This sequence comes from Trypanosoma theileri, assembly GCF_002087225.1. Classification (NCBI taxonomy): domain Eukaryota; phylum Euglenozoa; class Kinetoplastea; order Trypanosomatida; family Trypanosomatidae; genus Trypanosoma; species Trypanosoma theileri. Next base: position 12,884 of record NW_021639843.1, on the reverse strand, counting down.
GAAAATTCGTCTTTGACACGGAAAAGAGTATCGATTTTACCAGTTTTTTCAGTCGAACCTTGAAGAATAGCAACAAAAGTTATTTCCCGTAAATTAGAACTTGGAGCAAGATCAAAGCCCACCGAATCTTGTCGCTGATGTAAGTAAGTTGAAATAGCTGTATCCATTTGTTTTTTGTACTTAGTTGTCACAATATCAATCCAAGTAACTACTTCCTCATCCAAGTTCTTTATGAGATCAAGCTCTGATAAAGAGAATGGTATTTGGAGAGACTTTGTGGTCTTATTTTGAGGAACCTCATCCACTATTCTTTTTTTTTCACACTCCTGTTTTAAAACTTTTTTATCACGTTTCTCATATGGTGACACTAATATAGGGGGATCCCATGGAAACCAAGCAAATTCGCATAAGAAAATCACGTGTACAAAAATAACAGTAAGACGGTATATTGATGGTACTTTACATGTAAACGCGAATAAATCATCTAATACTATGCCCAATTCAGTTAAAATAATATTCGTAAGAGATACCTTCCTTACTGGTAACTTAAGGTAATTCAATGGAAGAGAACATTTTCTCATGATAAAATTATCCCAAATATTGGGTGTCATACGATATAAATGCGCCAAAACATACAACACACCAAATATCATGCTAAAAAAAAACTCTAATCTATCATCTTCATAATTTTCTTTGTTAAGGTAATATTGGATACCATTAAGGAAAACTGGTATACCTACAAAAAATCCTGCTTCTCTGTAACAATCAATATAAGATATTTTTACCATCTGTGACATTTCTCTTTCTTCTGCAGAAGACTTTGTAACTGAAACGCAGTAATAAAATACCTGAAGAAGTACCACAATATTAAAACCAGATATATACAAAAACTCGTACACTGTAAATAATCCCATTGTTAAAATTCTGCAAAATAACTGCAAAGGCCACGAAAAATCTTCACCTTTATTAGAACGATTATTTAAAGTTCTTCGAATAAGATAATAAATCTCCTGTGCAGCAGAGAATGCCATGTTATACAAGCGGAAAAAAACCAATGATCGAAGTTGAATAAGTTCTTCTCTATATTTATTTGCTAATTCCAATCGTTGACTTCCTCGAGCCAACAAAACGTCATGTGCACGTTGAATTTTTACCATCTGAAGACGACAAGAATCACAATTAGGGTTCCGATCTGGATGCCAACGTTTTACAGCCTCTCGATATGCACGTTTTATTTCCCGTGGTTGGGATCCAGAAGGAATTCCTAGAACTCTAAAATGTGTTTCTGCCTCCACGTCAATTAATACTTCCCAAAGAGGCCAACAAAAAAACAAAAACAAAACCAAAAAAAGTAACACTGCCATTGTAGGAATTAGAAAGCGACTTATTGATCCATACCTCGATTTCCTTTCAAGATATTCGCGTAAACAGCAATTAAGCCACTTTGATTCTGCCTCAAATCGTGATGATAATATATCATCTTTTACATCATTAACATCATCACCATCAGCTAGAGGAGGAAAAGATATAACTTCAATTTCAGAATCTTTTTTTTTCTTAACAAAAAACATACGATTCACTGCATGCATTCGATCTACAAAAACAGCAAAGTCTTCATTTTTTTTTAACGCATTTCGCCCTATCATACTTATCTGTCCATTGGCATTATGGTCTCCAATTCCAACTGCAGTATTTTCGTTGGGAAAGGAGGATCGCATATTATTTCGTCGCATTTGTTTCTATTTGAACCACAAAAACATAACGCAATACGTAAAAAAAAAAAGAATGCAAATAGAAGTAAAAGAAAAAAGAAAAAAATAATAATAGAAGAATAAGTAGGAGTAAACAGCAAACAAATAAAACAATATTGTGACAAAAAAAAGATAAAAAAAAAGGGGATTTTTTTTTTTTTTTTGAAAATAAAGGGAGGGGGAGGGAAAAGCAATTGAAAGAATAAATAGTTCTTTCTTCACAATATAGGAGAAACATATTCAGCATAGCCTACTCAAAACGTGGTCTTTGCGAACTTTGAAAGCCTGGTCGAGGACGAGGAACTGGAGGTAAAAGAGTAATAGCACTCAAACGGTTAGAAACTTCAAAAATATCACCCCGTTTAGAAGGATCCTTGACCAACATTGTATTCATCACAACCTCCATAAGAGGACGAAACTCCAGAGGGACAGTGTTTTCTTCTCCGCGGAATCTAATGGGTTTACCATCTATTATTTCCAAGGTATTTGGTTGAAATGGCATCTCGAAAAACACCAACAAATATACCAAGACCCCCAGACTCCAAATGTCACATTTTGTATCCACCCGTTGCTTTGACCATAAATCAAGAGACTCTGGTGAACGATAAAGTAGGGTCATTTTCTCCTCAAGCTCTGCTTCTGCTATCGAAATTTGATAAGCGTCTTTTGGTGCATAATATAATCGAGTTGCACTTCCAAAATCACACAATTTCAGGTTTTGTGAATCGGCAAATAAGAAATTTTCTGCTTTTATATCCCAATGAGAGACTGGAGGTGATTGACTATGTAGATAAGCGACTATACGAACAATACAATCGCATATTTCGTAAACCTCTCGAACAGCAAAAGGCTGTTTTACACTCATTCGCATATTTATATAATTTGCAAGCGAAGGATCATCACAAAGTTCCATTACAATCCAAACTTCTGGAAGTGGATGTCCAGGAAGTTCAACAACATCAGAATCATAAAAAGTAACAATAGAAGGGTGAGGACATAAAGAACGATGCAAAGAAGCTTCCTCCATAATCTGATTTGGCTGTTGATCTTGGTCATTTAACAGAAATCTCTTAAGGGCAACCAAATTTCCTGAACGTACATCTTGTCCCTCATAAACAAAAGAATTTGCTCCCTCGCCCAATATACGACCAACATTGTATTCAATTCCTTTAATAATAACAGTGGAAGGATGTTTTGAATTGGAAGAAAAACCCCTAGCGTACAAAAGTGCTTCCTTCACAACCTGTGCGCAAGATGAAACATGAGTTCCCATTATTTCAACACTGTACAAAAACCAACACAATCAAAGAAAAAAAAAAGTGAGAAAAAAAAACGATTATGGGAAACGAAGAAACAACTCAGAATCCCATGTTCCTATCGGAGCCAAAAAGAAAAAAAAAAAAAACATTAACACTGTACAACAATCTTACATAAACAACATTTACAATGAACATTTCTCCACCAATCCACCTCAAAAACCTGGACAAGAACAGAAACGGCAACATCCAATCAATGAAACGGCAAGGAAAGATCGAAAAAACACGAAAGTGGGGAACTCAAGAAAAAAAATTATCGTAAAATGATTACCCAGAGATTGTTTGATTATGTTTAAAATAGAAAATGGTGAATGTAAGCAAATGACTTTCTGATAGACACTACACACAGAAACCCCCTTCAAAAAAAAAAAAAAAAACAGGAAAATAAATTCCAATAAAGGGGAATAAAATGTAGAAATCATCCTTGCATCAGTTTAACTAGAGTAAATAATCTTCAATAGGTGGAAAGGAATGCCTACCAAGAAGAATAACCACAACAGGTCACAAGAAGGTATATGGAATGGTTAAAAAAAAAAAAAAAAAAACCATTAGTCAACTCTGGTTAGCGAAGAAGGAAAAAAAAAGAAAAAAAAAAAATAGAGACCATAAAAAAAAAAACATATCCTTGTATTACCAGTATTCATTAGCTGTTTTTATTACCATTGGTTTTCATCGCGCTAACAACGCGAAAAAGAAAAAAAAAGGAAAAACAAAAACAAAAACACAGAACCAGTACACATCATTTTACTGGCCCTAATAAATAAAATCTTATTTGCACACTTGACGAGAGTTAATACCGAAAAAAAAGGAGCAAAAGAAACACATGAATAAGTCCTCAGACCCATCAAGGTGAAAAAAGAGGGGACATCACTACAAAAAA